>NW_015505198.1:1721894-1784259 GCF_001515645.1 Sinocyclocheilus grahami | reverse complement strand
TTTTGCTGCTTGATATTGAAAGTTGGTGTGTCTTATATTATTTCGTATTATTATCTTAATTATGAACACACTGGTTTGTAGTGCAAACAGTTTTACCGTTTACTGCACGTTGTTATTCTCCTCGTTATTTACCTATAGCGGCTAATGAACCGGAAGTCTCACCCATAGGCTTACTTCCGCGTTGAAGAAAAAGGTGGATAGAGATAGATATATATATATACACACATACACACACACACACACATACATATATATAGTGTTTCCCATACATTGAGCTATTTGTGGCAGCCCGCCACAATATCAAAACTGACTGCCACAAATAGATTTTCCAAAAGGCTTTGACTTCGTTGAATAAACATGAGCACTGCACGTGTCAAAATTGAAACCCGGTGCAGGTGTTTTTATGTCACTGTATTTCTGAAAGAAACCGACTGTCTTCAGAAAATTTTGGATGTCATTTTCGTTTCATCTTGCATTTACTGCCTGATAAAGTAGCGTTTGTAAGCTGAGCGCTGCTTTGTGTACAGCCATTACCAGGGAAACCTCTATTTCTCCAGCTCTAAGCGCCTCCTGCTGGCAGAGAATGAATTTGCATATGTATTCTGCCCCAAATAGAGTGTAAGTCTGTGGGAAACACTGATATATACACGTGTGTGTGTGTGTGTGTATAAATATACATACATACATATATATATATATACACATACACATACACACATACATATATACACACACACACATATACATATATACACACACACACATATACATATATGTCACACACACGCATATTATAGGGCAAGGGAGGCAGTGTCTCCTCAAAAAATTGGATGACAAAATAATCGATATTACAAACATAATCAAACCTAACCCTAATCGCAAATATTACTAAATATGGCATTAAAAGTATAAAAGTCACTCATTTTTAATAAAGTAACACTGTCCAACAGCGACACCCCCAGGTAAAGTTACAGCGGAGGCTTGCCTCCCTTCAGTCCATAGACTTTCAGCAGAGACCCCACGTGAGAGGAGGCAATGTCTCCATCGCGCTATGATATGATCAGTTATGATTGAATGTGATTGGTTCGTGTGATAAATCCCGCCTCTTGTTTTCGTTCGTGCTCTCGGCCTGAATGAAGAAAATGATGGCATTATTGACTAATTATAAAGTAAGTAAAAACAACTCTCCCACTTAGATACCATTACTTTGTGTCACATCAAAATTAGGCCTGTCGCAATAATCAATGTATTGACTTATCGCGCAATATATGTACATGATCATTTTTGGTGACGCAATATATCGCCCATTATATTTACTTAAAAATTTATGTCACCATGTTTTGTACATTCCATTTGCGCCTGTGTCTTTTGCAGCTTCTCATACATAACGTGGTGCAGTCATGAGGTGCTAGTTCAAATTTTAAAAATGCTTCTACAAACAGTTTAATCTGCAGATATGATCTTGTTTAGGGATCTGTGCCTTTGTGCATCCGGACATCTGACTGCTGAGTAGTGATTGTGTTTTTCAGCAATAGTGTGCACACTTAATTTACAGAGAAAAGAAGGTCAGGGGAAAATCTGTAGATGGAAAAATCTTTGTGCATTTTTCTTTTTTTCTACTTGTTACTTTGCACTTTTTGTTAGAAAATGTCTATTTACTATTTATTCAGGTATCTAATATTTTGATACTTAATTTCCATGATCTAAATATTCTTAAAAGTTTGTTGTCATTTGGAAGTGTGTATAGGCCTTCTTGCAATATTATGCTGTTACATTATGATTATATATTCAGTGGCATAAAATGTTCTTTAAAATGACAATAATATCGCTTATTGCCATTTCTGGGGCAATGTATCGCACAACAAAAAGTTGCTATCGTGACAGGCCTAGTCAAAATAAAACTTGAAATGGTCTGAAAACTTGATGACTGTGTCAGTTTTTAGTGAGCATTCAGCGTGATGAAATGAAAGATATATCTTTGTGTCTGTGGCAGTGTTTACAGAGCTTTTATGACGATGACCCGAAAATAAGTTGACTATTAAAAAGAACTGCTGAACATCAGCTCACAAATAAAAAAATATTGGTAACATTTTACAATAAGGTGTCATTTAATGTGTTAACTAACATGAACAAACAATGAACATTTATTACAGTATTTATTCATCTTCATTTTACATTAGTTAATACAAATACTGTTGTTCATAGTTAGTTCATGTTAGTTCACAGTGCATAAACTGTTAACAAACACAACGTTCGATTTTAATAGTGCATTAGTAAATGTTGAAATTAACTAAGATTAATAAATGCTGTAGAAGTAGGCTATTGTTTATTCTTAGTTCATGTTAACTAAAGTAGTTAACTAATGTAACCTCATTGTAAATTGTTTCCAAAATATTGTTCAATTTGTTACTGCCTTTAGTTATTATTTTGGAATAAATATAAAAATGCATAAAACACTATGAAATGTATAATTAGTATTAAAAATATTAAATAAAAAAAATATGAATAAAATACTAAATAGAATGATATTTGTTCTCTTTTTTTAATGTAATATTTATTTAACCAGGAAAATGCGACAACATTAAGTGTAACAGGGACATATATAGGCCTATGTACATATACAATATATATATATATAAAAAAAATATGAATAAAATACTAAATAGAATGATATTTGTTCTCTTTTTTTAATGTAATATTTATTTAACCAGGAAAATGCGAAGTGTAACAGTGTAACAGGGACATATATAGGCCTATGTACATATACAATATATATATATATATATATATATATATATATACACACATACACACACACACTGTTTTTCATGTTTTGTCAAAGAAAACTGTTTATCTAGTAATCTTTCATCATCTTGCGACTTTTCCTTGACCGGCTGAACGTTTTGATCATGCAACTGCAAACCTGACCTGACTTTGCTTGAGATTTCACACTTACTTTCTGACTTTACACCCAAGTTCATCCAATTCAATTTTAAGCGGATTGCTATGAAACACGTGACACGGTCTCAAAAGTAAGATTTCGAAATCATCCTCTTTAAAAGCAATATTCACAAACCCACATCAAAGCAGGTCTTTTTTTTTTTATCACAGTCTCTTTCTTATTTCCCATCCCAACTTCGTCCCCTCGAGTCGCCGCAGGCCTCTCCAGCAGACAGTAGTCTAGTTTGAGTGAAACTGGATTGCTGCCTCGTCTAATGTGATTGGCGGCTTCTTCCCTGGCAGTGGTGCGAGTTCAGATGTCTCGGTGTGTTATAATCCAAACATGCTCTTCAAATTGAGAGATGTCTTTGATTGAAACAAATGACTAATTCCACACTCCAGTGGACACAAATCATCCAGAAAAAAATATGGAGATTGAAGCAGGTCAACGCAGAATGCTTTGTTCAAAACAAAATGGACTGGTCAGTGGGATCAAATCGATAAAGATGGGCATTTAAGAGACACTGCCTTTGCCTAGAGACGTCGAAACAGAGATGGAGCCCTTTTCTGGATTTAACCGAATGTATGTCACAGTAAAATGAAGGAAACACACTTAAAACGTTTCAAATATACCTACAAAATATACCTAGTAATACACATACGCTATTTGGTCTACTGAAGAATGAGAAATGAATGAACAAAAAATATAACCTAATAAATTAATAATAAAATATTTAAAAAAACAACAGATTTTTCCAAGACTATTATAAGAAATTCTTCAATAAGTACTGCAATTTCAACAAACCCTTCATCTATTTCAGCCAGCTATGCAGTATTTATTTGGTGACCAATGACTCACTATGATGCTTAAAGTTTGAAAGATATAAAAACAACCACTGCAAGATGCAGTGACAGCGCATCGCTGAACCAGTAGGGCAAGTGATAGCTCTGTCAAATGAAAAAAAAAAGAAGTTTTGCAAAAATACATGAATATTAAAAATAAAAATAATTTAAATATAAATTAATATAAAAAATTATTCTGCCCCACCTTCCACTATAGTTAAAAAATTGCTAAAATAAATTTTAAAAATACAAAAAAAAAATGTATATAAATAAAAATAATTCTGCTCCATCTATTAGTTGCATTGTATTAAAAAAAAAAGCAAGAATAAATGAGCATTTGGATTATATAGCAACATATATAAACTCTGCCCCAGCTTCCATTAGCTGCATAGTATTTCACTAAAAAAAAAGAATGATTATTAAAAAAATACTAATAAAGACTAATATAAAAATAAATGTCCTATTAGTTGCGTCATAAGAAATTTGCAAAAATAAATGAATGTTTAAAAATATTTATGAAAAATTTATTATACAGCAAAAAAAAAAATTTTTAAATAAAAAAATAGATATTTTTTTATTAATAATTTCATAATTTTGCCCCAGCTTCCATTATTTGGACAGAAAAAAAAAGAAAAAAAGTCTTTTTCTGTACATTTGATTCTTAATGTTTACTTCTTTTGTTTTAATCACCTTTCATTGCAAACTTTTATAGCAGAATCAATATTCAAATTACAAATCTTGAAAATATGGAACGGCAGTGAGTTATTTACACATGTGCACGATCATATTCTGTATTTCTAGCACCACAATCATCTTTGACAGTTTTAAAAGCACAATCTTACAGCATGATTTAAATCGTAAGAATCAATTAAATACTGCTGACTTAGTAAATGAATAACATCTCTGTACAGTGTTTGAGCTTTAGTCATGGAGAGATTCAGCAGAAAGTCTTAGCATGAAAGCCATTAACAACCACCATGAGCGCTGAATGAACAGGGACTATCAGACGGCACAGTCAGGCATCCGCGAGCGGGACGGATGAGCTTGAGGACGGTGATTACAGCAGGCGCTCAGCTCACACAGCTGTATTGCCTATGAATATAAGGATGTGGATTTCATAACATCTACAAGACATCGCTTCTGCTCAGATTTTGACAAACACACATCATTTTAATGAGGGCAAAGTTCTTCTATACTGTTTGGAAATGAGTTTATTGATATGGCACTTCCATCCAAAGCATTTTCTGACAGGATTTTATTGTATATTTGACATATTCAAACAAAGTACAATACCCTGTTTTTTCTTTAATATACTGTACCGTGGTATTTTTTCACATTCAGTAAATGCGTTTTGCCTTATTCCAATTATATATTTAACAAAAAACTGTATTATTTAAAAACCATGAACATACTTAAGGAAAAAGAATGGAATATTAATTATTATTAAATATTATAAAGATGACATTTACATTACACTTTGACATATGGCATATAAATATAAAAATATCGTATAATTATGACATTAATGAAATAATTATTCATATCTGAATAATATTAAAATATTTATTAATATAAATAGATATTTTAAATATTTCTATTTCAATAATAAATACATAAAAATAATATTAAAAATAAATTAATAAAATAATTGATTAAAATATTTAGTTATTAAATATGTATTATTTAAAATATTTAATATTTATATTTACTTTAAATATTATTTATTTAAATATAAATATTCTAAATAAACCGAATTTGCTTATAATTTCACCCATTCAAACTGATTTTTCCAAGACTATTATAAGAAATTCTTCAATAAGTACTGCAATTTCAACAAACCCTTCATCTATTTCAGCCAGCTATGCAGTATTTATTTGGTGACCAATGACTCACTATGATGCTTAAAGTTTGAAAGATATAAAAACAACCACTGCAAGATGCAGTGACAGCGCATCGCTGAACCAGTAGGGCAAGTGATAGCTCTGTCAAATGGCCCGAAACTCTGTCACACTAGCAGTGGGACATTGGGTTCAGTATAAAAAAATAAACTTCAGGTTACTGCAGCACAAAATAATTTACTTTCCATAAGCATTTCTCCTGTCAGGGGAACAAATATCGCGGACTATAACACTGAAGGCACATATACAAGATCCCTGTTCATGCAGACAATCATGCCGGTACAGACAGGGTCAACGCATCATAAAATGAATACCAAGTTGCCAAACTTTATATAAAAATAATTTTCTGTAGGGGAGAGTGGAGTAACCTGATCCACATTTTACTTATGATGTTCCCTAGGCAAGAAGAAAGGAGACTGAGGAAAAATAAACGCCTCATTTTATTTCAAGTATGTGTGCTATCAACTGAAAGTAGACTAACATCATTTAGGGTCAGGCCATATGACACAGTGACAATTTGTAGTAAAACAGCCAAGAAAACAACAGTATAGTGATAGATTAGATCTTTTACCTCACATGCTTCATTTAATAATCCATAGCTCATGTTCTGTCAGAAAAAATGTTTTATACACTGTAAATTTACCAACATGTAATTATACATAAACATATAAATAATGCATGTCAAAACGTGCAATACCCTGTTTTATCTTAAACCATGGTATTATATATATAATTATTTTATTTTTTTAACAATAAGGATGTCCAGTCCAGTTCTGGTTAGGCCAGTATATGATTTCCCAACATTTATAATTATTTTTAGCAACAAATTTGTAAAATGTGCATGCATATATTTTTCACTAAATGTGTTTTTCTTTATTTCAATCATATATTTAACAACAACAACAAACTTTATTTAAAATTCATAAACACATTTTTGAGAGAAAATAATGGTATATGATGTTAAATGGTATTCATTATTATATCATTTGAATTATTAAATACATAATTATGAAACATTATTGCTTAATGAAATATTTAAAATATTTGAATAATATTAAAATATGTATTAAATATTATATAATTTGAATTATTAAATATATAATTATGAAACATTATTGCTTAATTAAATTAAAATATTTGAATAATATTAAAATATTAATAATATAAATATTTAAAATAAATAATTGATTAAAATATTCACTCATAAATATGTATTTAAAATATTTACTTTATTTATATAAATATAAATGAAATATTCAAAATAATCTTCATTTGTATATAATTTCACCTATGTTTTCAGTACCATCATAAGAAATTATTGAAAAAAAGAACAGCAATGTCAGCGCGTTTAAATATTGTTTATTTATATAATTTATTTATACTATATTAAAATAACAGACAGCTGTATATGTATGATGGCTCTGTGTATGTCCACAGAAAAAAAAATTGCTAGATTAAGAGTGGCACATCTTACCCCAATTTGCCCAACCTGTAATTATTCTGCACGTACATAAGAAAAATTATTAATAATTCCCTTCAAATTCCAGTTGTTAATTTCTGTATATGGAAGCAGAATCATTTGTGAAAGAATCACAATGCATCTGTGAATCAATTGCCCCAACCCTGTCCTTAAATGCCTGCTTGATTATTCACACTGCATCAGAACTGAGAATATCTGCATAAACCCAGAGTGAATGAATCCCCACACACTCCCAAGAAACATGTTCGCATACAACTCACCACCACTTTTTACAAACCGCTGCAAATGTGTGAACATATTTTAAGGCACGCTGACCCGGCATTACCTTTAATGGTAGCGGCATTCGTTTTCCTGCCAAAAACACTGGCCTTTGACTCTCATGACTCATTTATAACGCAGCCCTCACGCACTTCAGGAGAATGATAGTGTCAGGAAGATCCTCGAAAAATTGTGCCGTTTCCAAAAAGCATCATAAAAGTTATTGATGTAGACTGTATTGTGACACCACTTCTGGCGAATCACCCTCGAGTCAAACGACGAACATCATAAGCCGACGATCATGAGACGAGTGGCGTCGTCTTCTGAGGGTTCCTCAGCCGTGTCGCCGCAAAAGATGCCGCCGTCGACTTTCATAGCTAAAATCCACCTCAATCTGTTCAAGTCTCTGGGGCTCGGCAACAGTTAGAATGAGAAACATAAAAAGTGAAGCGAATCTCATCTCAAAGAGGACTGCGAGCAGCAGGTCAAGATGAATATTGATCAAAGAGAGTCAGAAAAAAGCATCCGGGCTCAAAGCAAGCACCTGATTAACGGTTAGTGACAAATGCTTGAATTCGCTTAAAAAAAGAAAGTTTGCATCTGACGACAAAACAAAAAGAATCACATAAACGTCTCTTGAGACTCCAATGTCCGTTTGTTTGTTGAACACAAGCTATCTGTGCTCTGATAATGCATGCTGATGTAAAGGCCTCGCTTTGTTTACACCGTTTCTTGCAGCACTTTGTATCAAACTTGCGACAGAAATACAACAGACGTGTGAACAATAGTGTAATCTAGAGAGAATTCCATCATGTCGGCATGAAAGTAAATTACCGTAATTACAATCACGAGCAGTTAAGTTGCTTTCGCTGCTTTTCTGACATTAAACGGAACATGGCGTTATAAAGACGGAAGATGCTTGAAAGGCAGTGTTCAAAAGACATCTATTGTGTGATTTTTAAGTTTATCCTCTCACCCTTTGTATTTTCCTGACGTAGCGTGAACGGGACAATTAGATAATGCACTTTCCTGTGAAGAGCTTTTCTTTCATTGTGCATTGAAATAATGGAAGGATGCTGTGGTACAGAGTGCGCATTAAACATACCCAGATATACTTCAACAACAATCAAACACTACGTCCGGTTTCATTGCGTTATGTGCATTATGGATCAAATTTGAGCACTCTCAATATGAAAACACTCACCAATTTTGCACCAAGACTGAGCACAGATGAAATCTAGCTCTTTATCTTTAAGGGTGACTGTGACTTTTCCTGAATCAACATCTTTTGTTGGTGTATAAATTAATATAAAAAATTATTCTGCCCCACCTTCCACTATAGTTAAAAAATTGCTAAAATAAATTTTAAAAATACAAAAAAAAAATGTATATAAATAAAAATAATTCTGCTCCATCTATTAGTTGCATTGTATTAAAAAAAAAAACCGTAATTACAATCACGAGCAGTTAAGTTGCTTTCGCTGCTTTTCTGACATTAAACGGAACATGGCGTTATAAAGACGGAAGATGCTTGAAAGGCAGTGTTCAAAAGACATCTATTGTGTGATTTTTAAGTTTATCCTCTCACCCTTTGTATTTTCCTGACGTAGCGTGAACGGGACAATTAGATAATGCACTTTCCTGTGAAGAGCTTTTCTTTCATTGTGCATTGAAATAATGGAAGGATGCTGTGGTACAGAGTGCGCATTAAACATACCCAGATATACTTCAACAACAATCAAACACTACGTCCGGTTTCATTGCGTTATGTGCATTATGGATCAAATTTGAGCACTCTCAATATGAAAACACTCACCAATTTTGCACCAAGACTGAGCACAGATGAAATCTAGCTCTTTATCTTTAAGGGTGACTGTGACTTTTCCTGAATCAACATCTTTTGTTGGTGCTGGAACAACATTCCTGTCAAACAAACTTAACCTTAACCCTAATTCAAACAATTAAAGGTGCTGCGCATAAAATGTGTCTTGAGGTGTCACCTGCAAAATAAAGTCCCATAATCGCTCTCTGCCTGTCAGTCAGCTTCACATTCAGGTTTTGCAGGAAGGGCATGCGGTTGAAGGAATGAAGACAGGTTAAATCAATAGTTAAGTCTTGCAAAATGGCTTACAGCACCTTTAAGACTCCTAAAACAGAGAGAAATGATTGATTCAAAAAGTATGTGATTTGGGCTTTACCACTTGTAATTTATGGAGACTGCTGCAAGAATAAATGAGCATTTGGATTATATAGCAACATATATAAACTCTGCCCCAGCTTCCATTAGCTGCATAGTATTTCACTAAAAAAAAAGAATGATTATTAAAAAAATACTAATAAAGACTAATATAAAAATAAATGTCCTATTAGTTGCGTCATAAGAAATTTGCAAAAATAAATGAATGTTTAAAAATATTTATGAAAAATTTATTATACAGCAAAAAAAAAAATTTTTAAATAAAAAAATAGATATTTTTTTATTAATAATTTCATAATTTTGCCCCAGCTTCCATTATTTGGACAGAAAAAAAAAGAAAAAAAGTCTTTTTCTGTACATTTGATTCTTAATGTTTACTTCTTTTGTTTTAATCACCTTTCATTGCAAACTTTTATAGCAGAATCAATATTCAAATTACAAATCTTGAAAATATGGAACGGCAGTGAGTTATTTACACATGTGCACGATCATATTCTGTATTTCTAGCACCACAATCATCTTTGACAGTTTTAAAAGCACAATCTTACAGCATGATTTAAATCGTAAGAATCAATTAAATACTGCTGACTTAGTAAATGAATAACCCTTCCAGGCCACTTTCCTTCAGAGTTTAGCGCCAACCCTAATCAAACACACCTGAACCAGCTAATCATTGTCTTCAAGACTATTAGAAGGCTACAGGTAGGTGAGTTTTATCAGAGTTGGATCAAATCTCTGCAGGAAAGTTTGCCCACCCCTGCTGTAGAGAGAGGGAGGAAAATCAAGGGAGGAAGAAGACGATAAGGAGGATAAAGAGGATCAGAAGTGAAAGCAAGAGCACATCAATTTTTAAACAAATCACCTCTAGGAAAAGTAAACCAGGATAAAGATGTGAGAAAATAGGCATTCCAGTTAATTCATTTGTGAGATGTTGACCCAATCACAAACACTATTGCATCTACTGGTGTGAAATTGTGAAAGCAGAATAAAAAGTAAAACCTGTATAAATCCCAATTGGTAGGAGTAAGAGCTTGTGCCTCAGACATTCCCGTGATGTCAATGTCACATACTAATATCAACCACAATACTTTACTGGCGCAGTCATGAACAATTCAGTCTGCGTGGTGAATTGGGTCTAGAATGCAGTTATATCGGCTGAAAGAACTTTTAGTTTTATTCTATTCAATTGGCTGAACAAAAATCTATCAAAAATGACGTCACCTCAATGTTATTCAACCTTTAATGCCTTTTAAAATGTCAGTAAATACACTACCTTTCAAAAGTTTGTGGCTGGTATTTTAATGTTTTGAATGTAGTCTCTTCTGCTCACTAAGGCTGCATATATTTGCATAGTAAAATATCTGATTTATATTGGAGTAGGTTTTAAAATGTAATTTACTCCTGTGATGCAAAGCTGAATTTTCAGCATCATTACTCCAGTCTTCAGTGTCACATGATCCTTCAGAAATCATTCTAATATGCTGATTTACCGCTCAAGAAATATTTCTTATTATCATCAATGTTGAAAACTTAATTCTGTTGTGCTGCTTAATATCTTTGTGGAAAGATAATTATTTCAGGATTATTTGATGTATTGAAATATTAAAAGAACTGCATTCATTTGAAATCTTTTCTAACAATCCTGTAACGATGTAAAAGTCTGTCACTTTTGATCAATTTAATGCATCCTTGCTGAAAACAAAATGAAATTTCTTTCAAACAAACAAACAAAAACATGCATATATATCCTATTGACCCCAAACCATGAGTTGATTAACATATCTACACAAATGTTCAATTACATGGTTTTGATTCATCAGACATTTTAAACAGCTACCCATTGGGGTCCTTTGTGTACTTAACTCAACAGGCAAAATGAATAGTTCATGACAGCATAAAATAAAGCATGACAAAAAATGTACAACCCAGTCCATCAAAGTGACGGTTAATGACTATTTGTAGCACAATCTCTGCACACACTCCCTTCCAACCTTCAACATTCTTACAGCCACAGATTACAAACTTGCCAGAATTTAATGCATTATGAGAATAAACACACATCCATCAGTAAAGTCATTGTGTTGCTTGAAAAACCTGACTAAACCCATTCCAAATGACTTGATGAAGTTGATTAGAATGAGTCACTGGCTGGACAACATAAAAAAAAACCTGGTTGCAGCTCAAGGCCCTTTGGACTTCAAGGCCCGGAGGCAACAGCCAAATCGGTCCAATGGTTAATCCGAGCCTGTGTGTCTCACATGGGCATTACAGCTCAATGTGTTTGTGCATGTGTGCCAAATGCTGAATCCTATCTCAGACAAGGCTAGGGCTGTAGCTATCGATTATTTTAGTAATCGAGTATTCTACAGATTATTCCATCGATTACTCGAGTAATCGGTTAAGAAGTCATTTTTCTTTATTAAAGAGCAATACTAAATATACAAGAGATAATAAGATAGATCTCTTAAAATAAACAACTAATTTGTTTTCTCTTTAGAAAAATTTACATTTTTATTGCTGAAATTGCATACATTAATAACCGTGAAAACTAAACCCATTTAATGTATTTAATTGCCAAATTACATTCAAAATGCAAATACAAATATATCAACTAAAAAATTCAAATAAATAAATAAAAATACAAAAATCAATTTCACATTACTTTAAATTTAAACTAAGGCATAAATCTAAATAATAGTAATAATAATAATAATACCTAAACATTGCATTTATGTCGTGCAACTTAACTTTCAAGTTTCAGCCAAACTAAAGCTCAAGCATGACATGAGCCTTGCCCTTTACTATCTTCTTGGAAGGCTTTGTGACATAATTTCTAAACACATTTTTCATTATATTCTATGTACTGGTCAGTTCACAGCAGTGATAGAAATTAATCTGTTCCAATAAGTTTAAATAGATTTTTACATTTTATGGTCATTTTTACCTTTATAAAGCCTTTTTTTCCTAAAAGTGTGCATCATCTTTTGAGTCAAATTCTTACATTTAATCAGTCAATTAGAATAAAAGACATTTGGGCTGTTACCAAACAAATGATATCAGTATCAAAATTAATCTTTGCAATGCAGAGGAAACACAGAAGCTGCATGGGATGAATTTCCCACACAGAGGGACATGAATGCATTTAACCTGCAGTTACAAATGCATAAATAATATTTTGTTATTTTAAACATAAAACATTGAATACTGATATTTACAATTATTTTAAAAACGAAAAAACCCCAGCAGGTGGCAGCAAGTCACTGTTAAGAAGTGAGTCATTGCGATTTAACCGAATCATTTAAACGGTTGATTCATTCAGGAACGAAATACCGTCATGTTGCACAGAGACGCAAAACAGCGCTGTGACTGTGTTTGGAATTTTTTGTTGGCAAAATAAAGCAAAAACAGGCAATATAGTGTCTAAAACGTAAGTCTCATAATATTACCCTCTTGTTTATTGAACGGTTGAATAAAATCACATTTGTAATCATGCTGATTTTAGAGGTGAAAACTGGCACTCTTCGTGTGATATTGATTAACTTTCTTTCTGTGGTATTTTTATGCACAATGGCGTTTAGTCGTTCACAAAACATAGCTAACGTAGGGACATTATAACTTGCCACCATATTGATTTACGGTCTTAAATATGTATATAAATAAGTCTGGTCCCTGTTTTTATACAGTCTATGGTCTGGTCCAGTGTTTATCGGGTTGTACGTCAGTAATAACGGTCCGTTGAGAAACACTGTGTTCCGTGTGTAGTTACAGTAAATCGACTAAACGAAGCCTCGAGGCAAATAATTTGCCTCAATGATTTTTTGTATTCGAGGAATTGTTTCAGCCCTAGACAAGGCAAAATGTTTCATATAGGCTCATAATTCACATAGAATTTAATCAAACTATACATGAAAATTCTTAGGATAATAATTCCTAAATATGAAATTAATTTTTTATTTATATTCCATGCAAGAGATATCATGTACATACAATGTATAAATAAAGTTAAAAGGGGAAAAAAACACATACAATTTTAGTGTTACAATCATTCTCTGCCACTCTATATAAATGCATTGTAAAAAAAAAACAAAAAAAACATGGAAAATCTATGCAATTTTAATGTTTCAATCGTTATCAGCCACATAATGCAAATGCATTATAAAAAAAAATAAATTAAAAAATAAGAAAACAATGCATCCAATTTTAATGTTACAACCATTATAAGCCACACTATGTAAATGCATTATATAAAAGTGGAAAAAATCATGCAATTTTAGTGTTATCTTTATAAGCCACAAACCACCACATATTGACAATGTCACATAAAGCTTTTACAGAACTTTTTTTTTTAAATCTGAACATAACTGTTTTATGCACCTACAATGTTTCAGTGGACTAAAGAAAGACTGCACCTGAACAGCACAAGCACTGAAATACATTATGCGCAGGGTTCGACAAGGAATATATAATGCACTACTGTGTTTCTCCCATAATGCATTTGTTTAAGGGCAGAACCTCATGAACCTCAGCATGAATGTTTGTGCCCAGCAGCAATCTGACAGCTATTATAGTACTTTCACAAAACGTTTATATACGTATTTGTGCACATACACATACAAATGCACAAAGTGACGGCTTTGGAGTCATCTCAACTACCTAGTGAGTGTTTGTCATCACGCACAACAATAGCAATTACCCATGAATGATTTGCAGTGCAATGCAATGCCTTGTTGCCAGGCAACACTCATGTTAATGAAGAAAGCCCTTTCTCTAAGTAAAAAAGTATAGGGCACGTTATTCGGCTAACAGAAAGGGGGCTTGAAAACGAGCTGGATCACAGCGATTCGGCCGTGATGCTCAGGCAGCTGAAAACAGATGTATGTAAGGTGTTGAGGGTTGTGCTTTTGAATGCTAAAGACCAGGATCCAGCCCCTGAGGGTTTCAAGAACAACACTGAATGTTAATAGGTACTTGGGTTTTCCTAAGTACGCTTAATTTTCATTAAGCACAGATTTCTCTCTAAACTAGGTAAGTGTGCTCTGGGCCTAGAGGTTTTACACTGGTACTCAGCATTGATGTATATATTGTCAGGAGACCATATTGTAGATACCTGATCGCAATACTTATTTTCATTAGAGTCAATCAAAATCCACTATAGAGATAATTAGCGTAATGTTTGCACTCAAGAGTTTATGGCACTTATAGTCCAGTTAATTACCCCCTATTGTACCTCATTTGTACTGGTCATTTAGGATACTTACGATGGAAATTAAAGGTAAATTATACAAAATGAGAAGCAGGGTATGCTGAACACACCAAATAATCTCTCTGCTAAGTATCTTAAATATTAAAAGGCCATTGTGCCATATGAACTTGCACGACCTATTGACATCTCAGTGGAATAGTTTACCCAAAAATTGTTTAAATTACCCAATAAACTGCCATTTATTCCCTCTCATGTCTTTCCAAACCTGAGTGACTTTACTACATGGAACACAAAAGGAGAAATCTTTACTGGTCACTCTACTGCATGATTACTATTGCATATTACCATGAATGGGGAGTAAAAATAATATTAAAACATATTAGGGGTAGACAGATTATCAGTCTGGCTGATTATCGGTGCCGATATTAAGCATTTTATTGTTATCGATATTGGTCATTAAAAAAAAAAAAAAAAGCAGATAAAATTATTTAAAAGCATTTAAAGAAAGTTTTTTGTCAGAGCCCTTGTTTTTCTTAATTTTGACATTAATTGTCATTTTTACACCAGACATACGTATTGGTTCAAAATATCGGTAATCTGTCTACTATCTGTAATAATCAGTATCGGCCCTAAAAAACATCTCGGTCGACCCCTAAAACATATTAGTATGAATGGGGACTAAGGCACTCAAGCTTCAAAAAGCATGCCAAAGCATCCTAAAATATCATAAAAGCAGTCCATAGGACTTACTATATACAAAGTTTTCTGAAGCCCTATGATGAATAAAAAAAAAAGAGATTGCATGACTTCAGAGGACTTGGCACATAGTGTCATACGATTTTATTTGATCGTTTTGGAGCTTTCAAGACCCAGTCATCATTCATTTTCATTATAAAAAAAATGACCAGGATATTCTTCAAAAATTCTATTAAAGAGAAAGTCATAATAGGATGGGTTAGAAATGTCACAAATTTGGGTAAATAATGACAGAAATGTTATTTTGGGGTGAATTATTCCTTAAATCTTAATGCTTTACGGAAAACATTCAAATGTATATTTTGAACAAGTGTGGAGTACCTTCTTAAGGCATAAAGAAGCCTTTCCTCTCATTTCCTACCCCATCCATTTCTGACACCTGCAAAATTCTTATTATGATTGTGCATGCTGATATATAAAGCGTGCATAAAGCTTTCTAGGAGGTGTGGACCTACATTAACCTCAATGTTCAACATCCCCTTAACTTAGACCATAATGATAGCTGAAGTAATTTGTTCCACATGTCCAAACCAGGATCCAAGAATAAATTAGAATCAGTCACAGGACTTGTTTCAATATCTGGCACATAACTCTAAATGCTATGCATAAAAGGAAATGCAAAAGCAGCAAACAGAAAAATACAGAAAAAACATCTCACAGGAATGCATCATCTAAAGGAAACCACTGTAATCAATCATTATCACTGTGCAATGCATGATAACACCCGTTTCACATTTGTTGCCCTCTTATACACCAAATCTTCCTGTCTTTCATAGTCTGCCAGCCCTTTCAGTCCAATAACTAACTGCAAGACTGCGACATTTCACTCTTTGCCCTCAGCTGTTTTTTATGCAATTTCTTTATTTGAACAAGGTATTTATTCATATAAGACCACAGCTTAGGTGTAGCTAAAGTGCCAATGGAATGAAGTGGGAAATATTAAATAACAGAAATGCTCAACATGCTTTAGCCTACACATGCCACAGATAAAACAAACCATTTTAATGCAAAGCTTCTTAATTAAGTTAATCAGCGTAGCTCAGAACTTGCTGCTTGTCAATCTACATTCAATCAATTTTAAATGTGGCAATCAGGTTTTAATCAAACTAGCCCATAAAGGATGACTATTTTCATAAATCCAGTTTTTCTTTAGATTAGAGCTGATTGCTTTTCTCACAAAAAAATGGCAAACATTAGCATAAAGATATTTAACATTCTAATTTTCAAGTTACAATTCCCTCACTGCTGGCAGAAATTCATCTTGCCTTAGTTGTACATTTGTGCAATTACAGTTGGACTTGGTTAAGAATTGAGTGAGAGAGCATGTGCACTCTTGTAATGTCTTTTAAGAAGTAGCCATTTGACAGTCATTTTTGATTTTTACTGCCCAGCAGCCATTGATTTATAAATGTAATTGCATATTTTAACGTATAGATTTTTCAGCTGCAAATGGTTTCAAGGGGGAAAAAAACTACACTGCACCAGCAAAAAAGTGAGAATTCTCTTGTCAACAAAGGAGTAGTCTGAAGGGGGGGGGGGGGAAACTAGTTTGCGTAATTCAATACACACAGTCTCAGTCAATGGCCCTGTATAGCTCATGTCGAGCAATATTTTCCAAATAAACCAACAGTGCTTGAACTTCAGTTTGCCACAACTTTCAACTGAAAACTTAGAAGAATATACCACCATGGAAACTTACAGTGGTGAAGTTTAGTGGGATGCATTCCTCCCCTCTGAAGGTGCACTGCAAGAGCATGTTGTTGATATCATGGCCCGTGCGGTTGTAGAAATCCGTCATGTTGAACTGCTTGGCCTTGAAGTTGACAAAATTAGCCTTCTCCTTCAACAAAGCCAGGACTTCCGGCTCGGCCAGGTGAGGGTTAGCGATCTGGTGGTTCTCGTTGAGCAGTGCCAGCAGCTCCCCGACGTGGTACAGATCGTTCTTCGAGATCTTCGAGAAACGAAACTCATTGAGGTTGCAGAAGGTGACAGCCGGAAAGGTGAGGTTGGGCGCCGCCACCTCGTCAAGTTTGGTGACGTGGGGGAACTCGAAGTAGTAGTACACTCTGTCCATGCACACAAACATCAGGAGACCCAAAGAGCCCATGAAGGACAGCGTCCATAAGAAGCGACGGAACGTCATGTGGCCATAGGCGAATATGTGGCTCATGCCATGTAGTGTGGAGGAGTTGGCGAAAACTTGCAGGCTGGACGGCCTCACACTTTCAATGCTGTCTTCGGAGTCTCCCTTCATGGCTGTCATTGGTATCCAGTGAGACAAATGGTAGAAAGTGTGCAACGAGGCAAGTCTAAACGGTTGAAAAAGCAGCAAGTCTTTGAAGAGGTTCTTTACGATTTCTCAAGGAGCTTTTCAGTTAGTGGCAGTCCTCACTCCATCCGCGACCTCTTCCACCGTCTCTAAAAAAAGCAGCTGTCATTCCATGCAGAACCAAACACAATGACAGATCCAGAACGACCAAGTCACATGAAAAGACAGGAGTGACGCTGTCCAGTTTCTGAGGGACAAAGCATAAAGAAGTGAAGGGAAACCAAAACACGCTGATGGAAATGAAAGATCTCGCCTTGGTGAGAGCAGCTGATTGGAGTGTGCCTCCTCCAGTCGGCACAGAATGGCTTTACATCGCTATGACAATGGCAAGGAATGAATTAGTGAATGGGAAGATTACAAGCGCCGAGCGTCTGTTGCTCGTCGCCAGCTACGTCCCCCTGTGCCACTCCCCAGCTGAAAATTAAGGGTCATAGACCTCCTCCTAGCCCACCTCTGCGTTTGACAGCCTCAGCCGGGTTCCTCGTCTCTCCTGGATTCACGGCTCGCCGTGGCAAGCGCTGCCTCCTGATGTTTTGGAAAGCCAACGTGGTGGTCTCGCCCCGGACAGCAAATGTTTCTTCCTCCAGATCTGGAAATGAGGATTTATGCACCTCTGCCGGCTGCCTGCCTGCCACCCCTCCTCTCTCTCCGTTGCTCTTTAGTAGTCAGGATCCATCCCACTGCTGAGCGTCTGCTTCACCACAGCCTCTGTGTGTGTGTGTGTGAGTGCGCGAGAAACATGGGGGGAGGGTGCTAGCGGGGCTGGGGGTGCATCGACTCTGGGTTTCGTATGATAGGAAAAGCTCTCAATGTGCAATGCTGTATTTCAGCTACAGGTAGTTGCAGAGAAGCAACCATCAGCACCATGTGATTGTATCCGAGGAGGTTGGTTTTTGCAGAGAAGCACATGCTCATTTCCCCCACTAAACCTGCATATTAATATAGCTGGAGTTTGACAAGAGATTGGAGAAGATTTTGTATCTTTCTGGGTGGAAACGGATGTGTCCGTCATTAGAGACCAACTTGATTTATGGACTGAGGTTCGATCAATGTGCATTGTTTTTTGGGGGGTTAATAGTTCAGGGATCACTTGCAAATCCAGCCTTAAGTGACATGAGATTACGGCTGCTATGATGCTCAAGGGAGATACATTTTCATAACAATGGGTGAACGGCCAGGGATAGAGATACTTCTCAACCGAATTAAATCAATATCCAATCAATGTCCCAAGAGTAGGTTGGGATTTAAAGACATAATACTTTATATTCATATTTACTTGTTGCAGGGTCTCTTTTTTTTTTTTTTAAATAGATGCAATTCGATTGACGTAAAATTTTGTTTGCAGTCCAATAGAAAATAAAAATAGGTTTCAGAACTGTTCACAGAGTCCAGATGGAGTTTGTGCATATGCATTCATATTCTGACTTTTGCTGATATTGTAATGTCTGGATCCTGTTTACAGGCTCTCCTTTATAGCAAATATGCTGAGCATGAGGATTAGCATATTACAATATTATTCTGCATATTTCTACATGTAAATTACTGGGAACGGCATACTGTGAATCAGTTGTTATGTTTAGACTCAGCAAGCTTGTCATGTGTAGGTAGCATATCCAAAACAAGACTTTGAATAAAAGGCAGACGGATAATGCAACAACTAAAACCGGTTTATATTTCACATACTTCTGCATGATTGATTACCAGACATTCCCGGATGCGACAGATGCGGTTTAGCTATTTGTTAACAAGGCAAAATGCAAGAGCAGTACTTTTGAGATGCACTATTAAGAATGAAGATTAATAGATTGAAAAACAGTGTTACTAAACTAGATTTAATTTTAAAGATGGACTTTAAACGGAGGAGAATCGTGGGCGCTGCCTCCCACATCCAAACATCACCATTGAGCTTTTAACATGCCACTGGCCTGACCAAATGTGCTAATCGCTTTATTTCCACTGTTGCGTTCTGGGAGATGGTGATTGGTGTTTTGAGTATGTTCCTACTTTCACCTGAGGGCTGAATGAATAAAAGATTGTACATGGTGACCAGTGATCGACAGCTGAAATCATATCACACACACAACGACATGAGCTGAGTCACTAACAAAACCACCGTGAAACTAATTTGCTCAATAAAAACGTTAAAAAAAATAGCAAACTATTAGCTGGTTTAGCAAACTATTAGCTGGAAATCACTTGCAGGCTCTTTGTCTAATTGTTTATTGGTCTCCTGCATTGACCTGGAGAATTTGTGCTACGACTTGCTATAACAATGCAGTTTTGAGGGCTTTCTTACTCACTTGACCCTTTCCTTAACCATTTATCTCTTAGCCAACCATCTGTGGATTTGCTTAACTGTTTTGGGTCATTATCCTGTTGCAGGCTCTCCACAGATTGCGGTTTCAGTTGGTTTCACTTCAGTTTAAGACAGATGAATAATACCTGGAACATCACTAGACAATTAAATTAACTTGGGAAGATACAGAAGACATTCTACTGCAGTTTTTAGACTGGAACAGAACTGAATTCAGAAATAAAGAAGAGGCTCCCTTACAAATCATGAGTGTAAATGTAAATTGGCCACACCCTAAAAGGAAGTTAAATTGAAATTACTGGAAGTGAAAACTAAGTGTTCTTCCAACCTGGTCTAAAAATTATTAAAGGAGTAGTTCACTTCCAGAATGAAAATTCTCTAATAATTTTCTCACCCCCATTGTCATCCAAGATGTTTGTGTCTTTCTTTCTTCAGTCGAAAAGAAATTAAGGTTTTTGAGGAAAAGGATTTTTCCCCATATAGTGCATTTCAATGATGGCCAATGGGCTGAAGGTCCAAAACTGCCATTTCAATGCAGCTTCAAAGGGCTCTACACGATCCCAGCCGAGGAATAAGAGTCTTATCTAGCAAAACGTTCAAAAAAATCAAACTAATGTATATACTTTTTAACCACAAATGCTCGTCTTGCACTAGCTTGACCTCACGCATTACGTAATCACTCACACGTGACGTAGGAAGTTTGAACGTGCAAAGAAGGTCAAAAGCCATTTACAAAAAAAGGTAAAATAATGATGTCAGACGATTCTGAAGTTGGAGGAGAAAATGAGATGGAGTTTTTCGCCCTAAACCTTTTTTACACAAAGAACTAACCGCATGTGACTTTTCCAAAATGATACGTGAATTTGAAAAGCACTCTCAATCAATTACAAATGGCGCACATTTCTGCTATGGAATATGTATACGAGGGAACATACACTCTTAAAAATAAAGGTGCTTCACGATGCCATAGAAGAACCTTTTTGTCTAAATGGCTCCATAAAGAACCTTTAACATCTGAAGAACCTTTCTGTTTCACAAAAGGTTCTTTGTGGCAAAAGAAGGTTTTTCAGATTACAAAAAGGTAAGAAACAGATGGTTCTTTAAAGAACCTTTGACTGAATGGTTCTTTGTGGAACCAAAAATGGTTCTTCTATGGCATCGCTTGAAGAACCTTTTGAAGCACCTTTATTTTTAAGAGTGTATGGACCACACAATGATTGATTTGTTTGACATATGATCAATATTTTCAAAGCTTCGTTCAACACAACTGCATGAGCATCTGGCAAGAAAAACACAACAGCAGGTCAATGCTGAGAGCTTGGCACAAACCATGAGATTTCTCCTTCAGTGAGTCGACCTCTGGTTGTAAGAGGCCATGAGGAACACGCTTAATGTCATTCATAAACCGGTTTTCATGTACTGGAGTACTCACACTCTCTAGCCAACCCTGCTATGACTCCTCTTTTCTTTTGAACAACAATGGAACACAAATAAGACATAATTCACCCCAAAATGCCAATGCTTTGAAAAACTCACATTTGGATGGAAACCCAGCTACTGATGTTATGTTTGAATAGGAAATTAGATAAGACAGATACGTTGGAGAAGTTACATTTCAGTCTATTCCTCACACAAAACTGTATGATTTTCAGATTTTGATAACGCTTTTCAGGGTTGAACAGTGTTAAAGGGGTAATGAACTGCCTCTATTTATTTTTATTTTGTACCGTTCTCTGAGGTCCACTTATAATGTTATCAAGATTTTTAGAAAAATAAATATTTAGAAGTATTTTCTGTCCCGTTTTTAACCCCCCTCATCAGAACGCTCTGTTTGAATACGCGTGGCGGATTGTAGACTCGGTTGTGTATGTTTGACAACCTACATCCCTCACAGAAGGACGCTGCAGTGATTTCGGTTAAAAACGCATAAATACTCATATCAAACCATCTGACAGACAAAGCAATAGTGATCATGTAATAAAAACAGTTACTCGCACTTGTGTGGTGCGAGTCAACATCGGATCCAATATAGCCGGCACATCATCGTCTTTTAGTTTCAATCTTTCTAAATCCTGCAACAAATTGTGCCTTGTTTTTAAACGAATCCGCAGTCAAATGAACTGAACAAAGGACCAAGGTCTTATTGACACGGTCTGGCACTTTGTTTGGTTTCTGTGTAGACCTGCGTTTGCTGCTCTTGTCATTTACCTACTACGTGCACGAATCAGTGGGTGTGGCTAAACAGAAAGTGAAGTACAAGCAGGCGTGGATCTTCTGTTGAGGTGATGTTTAGCCACACTATTACGTCATAAAGTGGCACAATCCACAACCTGTCATTTTGGCACATCTGCTTCAATATAAGCTGTTTTTATACTAACGAGAAAGTTTTGAGTTCTGAAACTTACAGAATGTCTTTATCCCACAATGACCTCTTATTTGTCAAAAGATCAAGGGTTTTTGGGATTTGGGGATTTTGATTTCTCAGTTCATGACCCCTTTAAAATTCAGTCTGCTACTAATGAATTATAATTTTGTTCAAGTTATGGCCAATAACTGTTCATTTAATCACAATTAAAAATCCAATCTTGATAAATACACAAACAAAATGTGATAACCAATATAGTACAAATATATATTGTGCATCACAAGCCCTAGTAATCATTCAGTTTCATTATATGGAAATTTTGAACATTCTGTCTAACATCATCTTTTGTGTTCAATGGAAGAAGAAAAAAAAACAATATGGGGTTGAGACAATATGAAGAAGTGTAAATGATGACAGTTTTATGCTAAAACATTATGCTACATGAAAAATATTCTGTATGCAGGAGCAAAAAGACAAATTATTTCTCAGCTATCTGTGAATATGAAATCAAATAAATAAATAAATACATTCCTCCATCTAGATAAGCAATGACTGGAGAAAAAAGCCACACAGCAGAGAGCACGTGGACATCCACACATATAAAAGCACATTCACCAGACACGTGTCATTTACCAGATAAAAAGGATGAACTGCCCATTGTTTTACAGCCTCATGGGAACACACTCAAAATCTCATTCAGCTGAGAATATCGCTGAAGTCAGCTTAAATGCTGGAGTAAGACGTGCACACTCAAGTGCGATGCCTTAAGACAGATGCCACAGCTAATATAAAAATGCAAGTATCTTAAAACTGAGACAGATTATATGTATCGCCATCTCATTTCGAACCACTGAACTGCCAGTAACAGAGAGCATCAGGGTCGCTTCTCTAATGTGTGCTGAGACATGCTGTAAACACTGGAGGATCATGACGCTTTGCAGTTTTGCGGCAGCCTCTTGAGACTGTTTACTGAGGAGCGACGGTGAGCATAATGACACTGGCCACACTGCTTGACCCAGGAAATAAATCATCGGACAGCTGCGGCCAATCTAAATCTGTGCGCCGACAAATGGCAGAACATGGCGCTATGATGAGCGTAGAGGACGCCCAAAACACCTCATTTATTTCATTCAGGATATTGGATCAGTGTTTTTGTTTGTTTGTTTATAATTTACTGTAATGCCATTCCAGCTACCACTGCTATTTTCATGCCGAGAAACAAATGGTTAGGCTCAAATGTTACAAAATGTGAAAAGAAAAAAGAAAAAGAAAAAAAATTTACAAAATGATTTTGAGCTCATCATCGATGACAGATCTAAAACTAAATCTCACCTCCCTTCATTAAAAATCTTTTCACATGCATCAAACCAATGAGAGTCTATTAAAATATGCCTCAAAGTTATTAGACTCTAGAATAAGGAGCATATAAGGAGGATCTTTACCGGTTTGTTCAGTCAGTGTAGAACTGATCATGGCTATAAAGACAAAAAATGTGGCATGTTACTCAAAGCTCTGAAATAAGCAATTACATCAATATAACATTTCATGGCATTATTTACTCTACATATTTTCACTTATGTCATTCCAATTATTTCATTCAATGGTACACATAAGGCAGAATTTCCACATTGTATTGCACATGCCAAATATGGGCTGCTTTATGGGATTTTTGTCCTTTCTTATCATTATATAGAAAATAGCTACATTTACTTATGCATTTGGCAGATGGGTTTTTCCAATGTGACTTAGATTGCAATCAAGCTAAAGATTTTTTCAATTAATTCATTTCCTGGGAATCAAAACCATGACTTGGGCGTAGTTGGCACCATACTCTGCTGTTTGAGCTAGAGGAAGCTAAACAAAGACTCTTCTAAATCCTATTTTTCTTACTTACTTGAGTTTTATGAGAATAAACAGCTCCCTGTCAGATTTTGTTAACTAAAAGTACTACTAAAAAATTGTGTTAATTGAAACAAAGCTGAAGTGAAGTATAAATATTAGCTGAAAAACCTAAACTTAAAAAAAGTACAAAAAAAGATCTTTCATTAAATAAAAAAAAAAATGTTGTGTTGGCAACTAACCGAAAAGTTGAAGTACTGTAACTATACAAAAAGAAAAAAAATACAAATATCAAAAGCACATAACAAAATTAAACTTAAAATGAAAACTCAAAATATAAAAATAAAAGCTTTAAACAACATATTAATGAATAATATATATCATATAATTAATACTAATATAACACTGATCCTTGTAACTGCATTCTACAAAGAACAAATAATTTGTAAAATTACAAAAAAAGGCATGGACATCAACACACAGACTGCATAATAGAATGCATTAACACTAATAATGATTAGATGAGGTGTCACACACTGTACTGTAGGTTTGGCTGTGTTTCTTTCTTGCAAATTTCGAGGCTCAGGTAAAAGAACGGCTGCTGTAAACGGATAAAAGGCATAAAAGAAAGGATATACCTCTTTTCTTGAGAGTGGACCTGAGGGTACACATCAGTCCTGTCGTACAATGAACTTGTCAGATCGGAGGGACTGTGAAATTGAAAATATCAAAAGGTTTTGTCCAGTAACAAAAATGTGAAATTGAACACAAGCTGGAACACCCTGCAGCACACAAATCATTGGTCACAAACTGGAAAGCTGAGGAAATTGTTTATTTAGCAACTCTTTTTTTATAATGCTATTATAATTAAAGTGAACTGTGCAAATAAATGTACACAGAAGCAATTACTAAACAAGGCATGCACACCTACAAAGCATATAAGCATTTAAAAAGTGATAGCTAAATATTCTAAATAAAGTTGTTTACTCAATGGGCCAGTTTTTTTTTCTTTTTCGCTTATAAAGCTCTGACTTAATTCAGCAATTCACACTGCAATTCTATCGGGCTGTTTGATGACTGCGCATGATGACCTTTCACAGCGAACGGCAGTCCAAACATATGAGTCACTTCATAATGATATACCCAACTCTCATACTTATCACTCATGGATGAAGGTATACCAAACAAGATAATAAATGGCTGTTAACATTTTACCTCTCAACATGGTCTCTATTAATATGTAACTCCTTTGGGAAAGCTTTCAGATGCACCATCTTTGGTTAAAGTGGGTCATAATCAACAGGACCAAGAGTCAGTGCACACAGTTCTGTGATCTGTATTGATGGTTTATGGAGTATGTTTCAAATCTCCTGCTGATGTTTACATAGGCAATAAAACCAGAGGGGTTCTCGTCTACAAAAGAGGGTCTATGATCATGAACATTAGGGAACACTAAACAACAAGATATTTAAATGTTTAAATGTTCACAGAGTTTTAACCAGCTTTGTATTGCTCTAACTTTGGTGATGTATGTAAATGAATCTATACCAAGGTGTATGTAAACATTACCTATACCAAGATATCCCTGTTTATTTGTCATCCACTCCGCTGGATGATGCCAAACAAGTCATAATGCACTATTCTACCAAACTTTTTAAAAGCTCGGGCTTTTGTTAAAACTACAGATCGATTTTCCACATTTTTGCATTTCCACCCACCCACAGACAGTTGGAGCGATAGAGGGGTGGCAACAAAACCAAGTGCAATATGGGTGTTGAAGTTTTTGGCTAAAGGGAACACCACAATTTTCACTCAGAAATTGCTAGTACATAAATATTTATTATTTAAATATTTATTAGTGAAATTATGATTAAAAGGCTGATTTTTTTCTCTCTTTTTTTTAAAAAAAAGTACTCCAATTATCTGTGTTTTATTTACAACACTGATTTTTATTACAATGATTAAAAAATATTCTTCTGCATAGACAGGCAACATTATTAAAAGCCCATCTTGCCAACAGTAAATTCCCCCTTTAAAGAATAGTGAAAATTTGCTGAAACTACTCACCCTCAGGCCATCCAAGATATAAATGAGTTTGTTTCTTCATCTGAAAAGATTTGGATAAATGTAGCATTATATCACTTGCTCAACAATGGATCCTCTGCAGTAAATGGGTGCCGTCAGAATGAGAGTCCAAACAGCTGATAAAAACATCACAGTAATCCACACCACTCCAGTCCATCAATGAATGTCTTGTAAAACAAGAAGCTGAGTGTACACAAGAAACAAATGCATCATTATGGAGTTAACTTTAAACTGTCGCTTTGGCCAAAATAAGATTCCATAATCCATAATAATGTTTTAGCCAGTGAAAAAGTCCATTCCCTGTTGTCCTCTCAGATCAAAATCCACCAACATACAGGTGCATCTCAATAAATTAGAATGTCGTGATAAAAACAACTAACAACAGACACATTTTTAAAGCATTGCAAGCTACAGCACAACGAACTGAAATCAAAGTTAGGCTACAAGTAGCTTAAGTGTGCTGGATGTCTGCAATAATTCCGTCAGTGACGACTGCACAAAACGTGCAAACTAATGAAAACATTACACTTTAATTTAACGGTTACAAAATGATGAACAAATGTAGTTTAGGCATAGGTTTGTGCAACGCTGTAAAATATTTACCTTTTTTAAAATATCCCATTAAACCTGCTGAGATACAAGGAGCGTGAACTGAAATTCTCAGTTCCACTTGGTTCCACGCATGTCCGGGAACTCATGAATATTCATGTATGCTCCGCCCACTGAAACAGAAAATCTCGTAACACCGGCCTTCCGTCCGCCACGCCAGATTGAGCCCAGATGCTTTCCAATTAGTGTCAACTTCCCTACACGTCATAAATGGCTGATGAAGGCCTGCTGAAAACCTGCCAAGCGGCAAACACGTCATTGAGAGAACAAAATATTGCTCGTGTTATTAATAATTAAAAAAAAAAATAATAATAATAATAATAATAATCGAGTATGTCCAATGAAGGAGCAAAGAAGAAAGGTAAGGTACCTGGGGACAAAAAACCGACTAAACGGAAAGCAAAGAGGAGGGAAACTTATGCAGTGTATATCTACAAAGTTTTGAAGCAGGTGAGAAAGTTTTCATAAATAACAAAGCTGATCAAAGAACAATTACAAAACTTTGATTCCGAGTGTGTATTTCAAGTGGATGACATGCGTTTGACGCCGCATGCGGCGCGTTTGCGTTCGATTCGTGAATCATTCTTTTGAGTCGGATCTTTTCAGTGTATCGATCGAACCGATTCAAGGAACCGGTCTGAAAGAATCACTCGCCCTGCGTCTCAAAATGTTCTTACTATTCATTCTAAATAGTATGTGAGATTAGAATAAGTGTGTCCCAAAGCATAGTGTTGAAAATAGTATCCCAAAAGTCCCCGGATGGTGTACTATTTCAGGTTGATTTTTGAATTGTGGATCCGTACACACTCTAATGGCTAATATTGCCCACAATCCATTGTGTTTTGGTGAAGGATTCTGTCCAGAACTACGTTAAAAACACGTTAAAAACTACAAACATGGCGGATGTGCGCGACCGGTGGTTTAGAAAAAGGGGTTTGAGTTGCTAATATTCAATTTTAACCTGGAAAAAATATATATATTTAATGTTATCGGTGTTATATTTAATCTGCAACAGCAACAACTTTTAAATGCAGCATTATGCATAAAATATGAGCAGAGTTCTCCATGAAAGACCCGCGACTGTCAGATCAATGTGCTGCTACTTTTCTCTCCAATACGGTAGGAAGTTAAATGAAATGCAATGTGGAGGACGTGATAGTATCTCCCAAAGCTTGCCTACTCTTGACTAGTACACACTCCAAAGTGTGTACCCTTTTTTTTTTTTTTTTTTTTTTTTTTTTTCCCCCCCCCTATACATGACCTAAAAAAATACTCAAAGTGACTTTTTTTAAAACAAATTGTGTGTATACGTGTTCCTCCATAGGTTCATCCCGACACTGGTATCTCCAGCAGGGCGATGAGCATCATGAACTCGTTTGTTAATGATGTGTTCGAGCGCATCGCTACAGAGGCCTCACGGCTCGCTCACTATAACAAGAGGTCGACCATCACGAGCAGAGAGGTGCAGACCGCAGTCCGACTGCTGCTGCCCGGAGAACTCGCCAAACACGCCGTGTCAGAGGGCACCAAGGCCGTCACCAAATACACCAGCTCCAAGTGATCACCTGTGAGCTGTCCAAGAGCCGGAGGAGCCTTTCAGTTTAAAAAGTCATATGTAAAATGGGCCATGTTTGCAATCACTCGTCAATATTAATAAATGCACGCAAAAAAATTCAGTGCAACTGTTCATTATCCTGAATTAGGAAACGAGAACAGAAGAACACCGCAAAGAGGAGAGAATGAGCTTGATTGACCAATGACCACACCATATGTACAATGAATACCATGGTACTTACAGGTGCTTCTCAATAAATTAGAATGTCGTGGAAAAGTTCATTTATTTCAGTAATTCAAATCCAATTGTGAAACTCGTGTATTAAATAAGTTCCGTGCACACAGACTGAAGTAGTTTAAGTCTTTGGTTCTTTTAATTGTGGTGATTTTGGCTCACATTTAACAAAAACCCACCAATTCACTATCTCAACCAATTAGAATACTTCATAAGACCAATAAAAAAAAAAAAACATTTTTAGTGAATTGTTGGCCTTCTGGAAACTGTACATGTACTCAATTATTGGTAGGGGCTCCTTTTGCTTTAATTACTGACTCAATTCGGCGTGACATGGAGGTGATCAGTTTGTGGCACTGCTGAGGTGGTATGGAAGCCCAGGTTTCTTTGACAGTGGCCTTCAGCTGCACTTTTAATCTGCCCTGTCCTTAGAGGAGTGTTTCTACCCATGATGCAGTTGAACTGGTTTGCATTATGGATCTGGCTACAAGTTTGTCCTTTTAGTGGTGATGAAGTACAAACATGTCAGAACCAGTACTATTTCATTACCTCTCTATTTCACAGTTTATTACAGGACAATCATTTGCAAAACAAAACAAAAACAAAACTGAGAATTAGGGAGAAATATGCATAATTGTCATAAAAATAATTTTACAATACTACAACAAAGACAAATCTTAATGGTCCTAAAATAAGAATTTCTTTTCAGCAAAATATTATTTATTTATTAGATTTTTGGGCTGAAAATGCCTTGATGTATTATTTATTAAATTACACTGGACGACAAAAACAGTGTTTTTTTTAGTTTTTTTTTAGATTTTTCAAAACATCTACAGGTGTATCTCAATAAATTATGATGTCGTGGAAAAGTTAATTTATTTCAGTAGTTCAACTCAAATTGTGAAACTCGTGTACACAGACTGAAGTAGTTTAAGTCTTTGGTTCTTTTAATTGTGATGATTTTGGCTCACATTTAACAAAAACCCACCAATTCATTATCTCAACCAATTAGAATACTTCATAAGACCAATAAAAAAACATTTTTAGTGAATTGTTGGCCTTCTGGAAAGTATGTTCATTTACTGTACATGTACTCAATACTTGGTAGGGGCTCCTTTTGCTTTAATTACTGCCTCAATTCGGCGTGGCATGGAGGTGATCAGTTTGTGGCACTGCTGAGGTGGTATGGAATCCCAGGTTTCTTTGACAGTGGCCTTCAGCTCATCTGCATTTTTTGGTCTCTTGTTTCTCATTTTCCTCTTGACAATATCTCATAGATTCTCTGGGGTTCAGGTCTGGTGAGTTTGCTGGCCAGTCAAGCACACCAACATCATGGTCATTTAACCAACTTTTGGTGCTTTTGGCAGTGTGGGCAGGTGCCAAATCCTGCTGGAAAATGAAATCAGCATCTTCAAAAAGCTGGTCAGCAGAAGGAAGCATGAAGTGCTCCAAAATTTCTTGGTAAACGGGTGCAGTGACATTGGTTTTCAAAAACACAATGGACCAACACCAGCAGATGACATTGCACCCCAAATCATCACAGACTGTGGAAACTTAACATTGGACTTCAAGCAACTTGGGCTATGAGCTTCTCCACCCTTCCTCTAGACTCTAGGACCTTGGTTTCCAAATGAAATGCAAAACTTGCTCTCATCTGAAAAGAGGGCTTTGGACCACTGGGCAACAGTCCAGTTCTTCTTCTCCTTAGCCCAGGTAAGATGCCTCTGACGTTGTCTGTGGTTCAGGAGTGGTTTAACAAGAGGAATACGACAACTGTAGCCAAATTCCTTGACATGTCTGTGTGTGGTGGCTCTTGATGCCTTGGCCCCAGCCTCAGTCCATTCCTTGTGACGTTCACTCAAATTCTTGAATCGATTTGACAATCCTCATAAGGCTGCGGTTCTCTCGGTTGGTTGTGCATCTTTTTCTTCCACACTTTTTCCTTCCACTCAACTTTCTGTTAACATGCTTGGATACAGCACTCTGTGAACAGCCAGCTTCTTTGGCAATGAATGTTTGTGGCTTACCCTCCTTGTGAAGGGTGTCAATGATTGTCTTCTGGACAACTGTCAGATCAGCAGTTTTCCCCATGATTGTGTAGCCTAGTGAACCAAACTGAGAGACCATTTTGAAGCTGATTGGCATGTCACCATATTCTAATTTGTTGAGATAGTGAATTGGTGGGTTTTTGTTAAATGTGAGCCAAAATCATCACAATTAAAAGAACCAAAGACTTAAACTACTTCAGTCTGTGTGCATTGAATTTATTTAATACACAAGTTTCACAATTTGAGTTGAATTACTGAAATAAATGAACTTTTCCACGACATTCTAAACTATTGAGTTGCACCTGTATATGGTATATGTCCACAAACATGGGAACGCCATTCTGAGTTTTGTTAGTAAAATATGACTATTTAAAAAGTGTCCACCAGTGCCGTTACCATGGAGTTACTGAATTCAGTGAATACGTAAAATATAATGAATACATGAATGAAGTCATGAATTTACATAAATGTGAGTTGATACATATGATTCCTGATTTCAGATGTGTAATGAGGGTATAATTGGTTTAAATGTGATTTAGTGACCAAGGAAAGTCTGAGTTTCTCACTAAAGCTGCTTGTTCTATTAAATGTCTCTAATTTAATAAAGGGTTTTAGAGTTTATAGAATGCAGTTTGCAGTGTGTAATATCATGCAGATCAGGGCCCTCTAGGTCTGTGACTCTGCATTTACACCAAGCGATGTGCAGAAATCACTCCGCAATGTGTTTTTGCCACTAGATGGAGTCATTGTAACACTATTTAGATTGGAGCAGGAATATTTCGCAATCTTCACAGAATCTCATAATATTGACTTTTTCAGGAGGTAGTGAGTGAAATAGTCACAGATTAGGATGGAATGGAGCAACACTTTCATATACCACGTGAGTATGTTTCCCACACTGGGTTAACTATTTGTATGGGCAAATTAATACAAATATGTTGAATCTAATGAATAAACAACCTATGCAGCACAAATACAAAACCAAACAATTAGAAGTCTCTGTGTTCCAAACAAAAGAAACCTAAGCATATCACGGTGACTGAAAAATATGATTATTTTTATATGATTCTTAGAAGCAAAAGTATATTGCCTGCACCGCAAAATAAAATAAAAATGTGTGTGTGTATATAACAGCTAAATTATGCGTAGAGAAAAAAAACACAAATAGACATTTCATTCATTTTCATGTATATTCTGTTAAAAAACACATTCTGATTATATCTTTATGAATCAAAAATATATTATGTACATAGTATTATTATTATAATGTATAATATATATTTGAAAATATATGGCTTTTTGGTTGTTGTTGTTGTTTTTTAATCTGTAAGAGCCAAATTGCACTGTTTTATTATTTTATTATTATTGTTTATTATTAACTAAATATATAGGAAATATGCAAGCTACTGTTGCTTCAAACCAATCACACATGCCTAAGGTGTCTAGCAAATTTTAATTAATAACTTTTACATAGATGCTGACAAATTTTCAATTTTGGTGGAGTAATTGGATTTTCCAACATGACGCCCTGTGTCTGTGAAGCTTATTTATGGACATGAAACGATATTTATGGTGAAAGACACAAAGCTCGGGGTCGCACGCTTTGTGAGAGACACATGCGTTTGATAAACCAGAATAAGTAGCTTTAAATACAATTTTATTTTCATATTTAAAATGCTGAAATAATAACTTGTCCATTTTACACTCTAGTAGCTGACCAATGAAGTATTTCACAAGGGGGAAGCTTTGGTGAAAACAAATCATGCTTTGTCCTTCATTAATCAGGGAAGTCTGAGGAACACTGGGCCCCGACATGATGTTTCGTATTCCCAGCCCTCCCTCTCTGGCTCCTACGATAAGCCTTACTGATGATCTTATATATGCTAATGATGGCATGTCTATGGACATATTACAGCGAGGGTGATGGTGTCATTAATGACAATGTCTTAAGCGTTATCGTCATCATCACCATGTTCCCCTTGATCTTACGGTTTCCTCATAGATCCCCATGCGCTCATTTCATTTCTGCACACACAATCTCTCTCTCCCTCTCCCTCTCTCTCTTTTGGGTGGTATAAGCACATTACGGATGGGGACATTAGTAACTAATGCAGGCGCTGGGCCCCGCATTGTTTTGGTGCACAAGTACATCATTAGAAAATGTTCTACTTGGCAGGGAAGCGTGTATTAACTCAGCTCGCAATAAAATGAGGTTGTGATCAATTGTTAAAGTTATCGAGAGCTATTAGGTTGAAATATGACCCTCTCAATTGCCATAATGAAGAGGGTGCCCGATCGTACACAATCAACAGAGCAACATACACCGTGCATTGTGGGTTCCGGGCGCTCGACAGAACAACAGAAAGCAATTTTGCAGAAAGAAAATGCAAGCGTGTCGGCCTAACCTCATTACAAATTTCACCTCATTACTAAATTTCAATAATCTACTCAAAACGTTAGGACCAACCAGCTATAAAACAGAATTTCCAGCTTTTTTTGAGCAACGGGACAATGCGGCTATCATAAATGCCAGTCTCGTGAAGAATTATGTCTCATAATGCCAGCTAACTTTTGATGGCGGCGCCAACGTTGACTCACGATTTTGGCAAACTCGCTGCGTAAATTAATTTTATATAATATTCTCTACTGAGGCATATTGATGAGTCTTAGCCTTGGAAATTCAATTAATCCCCCAAAGTTAATGTTTCGGAACTGAACAGAGCCCAATCTTGAGGATAGCAAAGGAAGATGCTGTCTGGTACCACATTAAAGTTGCTGTTGTATTGTTAAAGCAACTCAAAATTATTACAACTTGTATATCAGCCTACAGCACCTTCTTTTATGACGATATACATGATGGAACAATTCAGAATAATGACTTTGTTAATAAAGTTATTTTAAAGATATATTAGTATATATTCTCACTAAACCAAATTTTGCTCATACTGCCACCCTAATACATTACTGTTCAAAAGTTTGGGGTCAGTAACTTTTTTTTAAAACAAATTAATACTTTTGTTAATCAAGGATGCATTAAAATGATCATAAGTGACATTACAGATATTTATAATGTTACTTAAGATTTCTATTTCAAATAAACACTGTTTTTGTGAACTTTCTCATTCAAACAATGTTGAAAAAGTATCAGTTTCCACAAAACAAAAAAAAACAAAAAAATTAGAAGCATATTAGAATGATTTCCAAAGGATCATGTGACTGGAGTAATTCAGCTTTTCTGTCACAGAAATCAGAATCAGAATCAGAATGAGCTTTATTGCCAGGTATGTTTAAACATACGAGGAAATTGTTTTCGTGACAGAAGCTTCCACAGTGTAACAGAATGAATTCTGTTCATTTATTTATTGAATTCTCTCAATTCTGTCATTTATTTATAAAACGTCATTTATAAATAAATGACATTTTATAATATATTAGAATAGAAAATAGTAATTTTAATTTGCAATAATATTTCACAATATTGCTGTTTTTACTGAATTTTTAAACAAATAAATGCAGCCCTGGTTGTAAATCTTATATTAGCCATCCCCTTTGTTTCATGTTGACATGAGTCTTAAACAGTGAGGAACCACCAGGTTATTCTTTAAGAAACAGTTCATGGTCATTTATGAGTGTGAAGGACTAACTGTATTTGCACCACTAGGACCACCTTCTCCACTGAAAGATTCGTGACTTCCTTGGAATTCAGCAGAAGTTCATCCAGGTCTCAAAACAGGATCATCATGACTATCTGCAACATCATCTGCTGTAGGTAAGTGGCCGGAAACTCCTGCATGAAGTACAGTAGATGTTCACTTTACTGAACAAACCACAAACTAATACTCTTGAAGGCTTCTTGATGTTCTTCGATCCATCAAAGTAGTGAGGAGGTAGCCCAGATGCATATTATAAACTCATTATGTGTATCATTTAAAAGGATGTACTCCAGCAGCAAAACAATCTTCCCATTCTCTGCCTCGCCTGTAATGTGTGTTCGCAAAGTCGCAACTTTTTGATGCCTTCAGTCAATGTGACAGCTATTACTGCATGGCAAAATGGAATAAATGTCATTTATATTCCTATTGGCAGGGTCATTAACATATGGATAAGACATTGTGAGTCAGTGTCTTTAGAAGAAACCGGAATTTCAAAATTTCTGGGGGGGAAAAAAAAGAGATGGCTGATCATCATTTAAGAAATTATATTCGTAATTATTGCATTATGATGCATTTTTTATATTGAGGAAACATACAAAGATAAAATGACGAGAGTAGAGAATGCATTTTAAATTCAAATGTAAAGTTCCTGATTTTGAATTGAACTGAGGTAGCAAACAAGATGAAGAATTGCAATTTGAATTTGATTGTAGAAATGAAGTTAAATTAAAAAATAAATAATTTAACTCATAAAAAAATAAAGAAACATTAACTAGAAAAGCTACAAAGTCTTATTTAAAAGTTTTGAAAATGATTTAAAATGCTTTGAAAGTTTAAAGGATAGATAGATAGATAGATAGATAGATAGATAGATAGATAGATAGATAGATAGATAGATACATAGATAGATAGAGCAGTATCATTATTTCAGTCTTCTAACATGCTGATTTGATGGTCCAATGAAAAGAGTGACAATTATTACATTTTGAATATTTCTGAAATAAAAACTGTATAAATAAATTATGAAATAACTCTGACAGATAGGTTGAAAAGCATTGCAAAAATCAAATGAATTCAAATGTTTTTAACGTCACTGACTTCGTAATTCATGAACACATAATATAATTATGAGTATATGAAGCACCTAATACAGTATATATTGATCTGAAAAGTATCCATAAATGCTGTTATTAAATACTAGCAAGGTTTCCCGCAGAGCTGACCTGTTTTGATATAAACAGCAAGTCACTGTAGCTGTTATATCCCACACGTGACTCTGTAAAAATAGTCCCGTTTGCACGTGGCCAAATTCCTACTCCGATATCAAAACAAGCCCAGAGAGCAGCAGCAGAGGGCCATTTAAAAGATCTCAGGCCTTTTAGTGTCTCGACCAAAATAATTCTAAGAAGCTAGTGTGAAGGCACAATCAGCTTCATGTCTAGAAGGAGTCTCATGTATAATCCAAGCTCTCTGCGCTCTTTAGAGCAGGAAAGGCACCAGATGAGACTGGCTGCCCCGGTCCTCAGTGGCTACCTGCTGAGGAAAGAAGCCAGGGGGACATCTTCGAGGCAGACCGTGGGAAACCCTCCGATGGTGTGCCAGGACCCTGTTGTCCAAAATGCCCTCTACACTGGAAATGTACAAGCCGTGAAAGAGATCTTCTCAAAAGGCTTTCCTTCAGACCTGGTCATCCAGCCTCAAGGAGGAGTCATGCGCTGGAGAGCAAATGGAAAAGTGAGAGGTAAGAACTCAAGTTGTTTGAGTTGAGTTTGACTGTCGTGATTACTTGAACTGATTACCTCTCGGATCTAGTTGGCCAGACAGCATCAAGTTTCTGGACCTTTCTAAAGGTCATGCCAGGCGGCCTTAAAATAGCCACTATATCTAAAAACAGGCAACAGACTAAGCAAATATATTCAGGGCAATCATCTACAACATTGTGCCCAGTCTTAAGACTAACCCAGGCAATCAAAGAAGAGGCTGATTCACACATGCTCCTCGCTTTACCTCACACATGGGGCCGAAGATTAAGTTTCGCAAACAAAAGAAATATCGCAGCGATGTAATCGCGACGGCTCAGGCGTCAGGACTTATCCTCCAGTTCTGGAATGCGCTTCTGGTCGGAGATGACCTCACTGTTATTAGTATCGTTGATGACCCAGAATATGCTTATCTCTCAGATGCCATATATGACACCAGCAACATAGAGGAGTGGAAGAACTTCAGGTTCAACTACAGAGGGCTAAGTATGTTACAGGGACACAAATAATGTGAAATTATGTTAAGATAGCTTGCTATACAAAACAGTTTTGCTGCTTGTTCAGTTTACTTAATTAAAATGAGCTAAAGCAACAGAATTTATGTTTTATCACAACTGAATACATAAAAATTAAGTTTGCTTAATTATTTTGTGTATTGTAGTTGTGTTGTGACTACATTAATCATTTTTGTTGCATTAACTAAAATGGCATGGCTTTATAGGGATGTATTATATAAAAATGTATTACTTATTATTTTTACTTATTATTATTATTTTTATTATATAAAAATATTACCATAAAATATTTTTGTTAATTAAAATAAAATAAACAAAAGAAACTTAAAATATATAATACATATACTTGTTGGCTCATTTTTAATTAGTAACTTTATGTATTAAAATAACAAAACTGAATATCTATACACTCAAAAAAAAATTTTTATTACAAAAAAAGGAATAAAAGAAAATACTAAATGACACAACAAAATTACTGAAACTTTTAATCTAGGCCTTTCACGCTGTTTAAAACTGATTTAATGTAATTTTGACCCTAGGTTTGACCTTAGATAGATAGATAGATAGATAGATAGATAGATAGATAGATACTTATGCTCACCAAGGCTGTATTTATTTGATCAAAAATACAGTAAAAACAGTAATATTGTGAAATATTATTACAACTCTTTCTATGCGAATATATTTTAAAATATAATTTATTCCTGTGATGCAAAGCTTAAAAAAAGAAAATACAAAATGAAACAACAAAATTACTAAAACTTTAAATCTAGACCTTTCACGCTGTTTAAAACTGATTCAATGTCATTTTTGACCCCAGGTTGAGGCAATTTTTAGGTTAAGACTAACTTCTCACTTGTAATTTTGAATGCAGTTTAGCATATTTTAGACTTCCTGAGCAGGTTATTAAAATTGTGATGCCAAATGTGTGTTGCTGGAATGTTACGGCTGCAGTGGTTCAACCACAATGATTGGCTGTCAATCATAAATTAGATAATGCAAATCTCATTAAATATTTATAGCTTTGTGTCAGTGCAAAAACTTTTATGCATTGTGTTTCAGGTTCTGAGGAAAACGACATTCCCTAGAATGATGAAGATGATTTTTTTTACAATGTTTCACACTTTTGAGGTAGATAGAATGATAAGACCATCTTATAAGTATGAAAATAAGAATATTAAACCAGGGTGAAATCTCAAACCTGACTAAAATTAATTACTAGCACAGAATATAATACAAAATGGCGTTAAACACGATTAAAATTGGTTAACGATTTTAAATTTAATTAATTTCTGTTCTCAAGGATCTTTATTGTCATGCACATTTAGTTGTGTCTGAGTATCCCATCAATGTATACATTCCTGTGCACGTACACAAGCACTCAAACTTTGTCACACTAGCACATCCTCATTTCCAGTATTTCCACGTCAGACTCACCTGCTGTCATAGTTATTTGTTCCCCTATGTGTTTCGGTTACACATAGATTGCTCTCTTCTTATTGCACCCACCCCGACTGTGTCTTTGAGGTTGTCTTGGGGTCTTTTTATGAGTTTGTGTTTATGTTTGTTCCCATGAAACTTACTGATACTGATCACAAAAATGAGCACTGCTTAGGAGACAAATGCCACTGCACTTTGAGTATGACATTACAGTCACACTGCATCCTGAATGATGAAAAACAACCACATATGGTTTGGATGTGGCTTGAAAAAAATTATTTCATTGAAATAAAGGTAAATAAATAAAAGTATACATTAAATTGCTGATTTTTCCTGCTCACTGGATGCCATCCAGGCTAAAATACCTTAAATCTTCAAACTGTCCAGGCCTGTTCATGATTTCCTGATTGAAAATGAAATAAAGCTTCAGACTAACTGTAGTATTGAATATCTGAATCTTCAGATAATCTCATAACTCTGCTCTTTTTTCAGGACTGTGGTCATTGACGTACGAACAAGAGCTGACCACGCCACTGCACATCACCGCTGGCCGGGGTTTCACCGAATGTCTGCGGCATCTCCTAATGCGGGGCGCTCGAGTGGACCTGGCACCTGGGGGCACCACTGCCCTGCATGAGGCCTGTGAGGAGTGCCAGCCCGAGTGTGTCAAGCTGTTGCTGCAGCACGGAGCCAATCCCAGCGCAACTAATGAAGACGGCCAGATGCCCCTGCACGTGTGCACAGAACTCGATTCACTTGAGTAAGTGCTTGTTCAGTATACAGTAATTACAGGAAATCCTGTGGTGAATTCTGTCATTTCAAATGACTGTCAGATTGACACTTGAAATGAAGGTACGCTACTGGACAAAAGTTTGGAATAATAAAGTTTTTTTATGTAAAAAAAAAAAAAAAGGATCTTGTGCTCAACAAGGCTGCATTTATTTGATCAAAGACAGTAATATTGTAAAATATTATTACAGTTTTAAATAGCTGTTTTCTATTTGAATATATATTTCACAATATAATTTATTCTGGTGATGTAAAGCTGAATTTTCAGCATCATTACTCTTCAGTGTCACATGATCCTTCAGAAATCAAATCAGATATGCAATGAATAAAAACTGAAAACGGTTGTGCTGTATAATATTTTTGTGAAAAACCATGATACATTTTTTTCAGGATTCTTTGATAAATAGAAAGTTTATTTCATTTATTTCAAGTAGAAATAACAGCGTTCATTTCATATCAAAACTTTGTGATATTACTTTAATGTCACTTTTGATCAATTTAATGCATCCTTGTTGAATAAACTAATTTATTGTCCGTTTTATTTACCCCGTCTTTTACCCAATCTTACCCCATCTTACCCCAAACTTTTGAATTACAGTGTATCATTGTTTTCTGCAAAAAATATGAAGCAGCACAACGGTTTTCAACTTTGAAAAGAATAAGAAATGTTTCTTGAGTGCTTAATCAGTATATTAGACTGATTTCTGAAGGATCATGTGACACTGAAGACTGGAGTAATGATGCTGAAAATTCAGCTTTGCATCACGGATATAAATTACATTTTAAAATATATTCTAATAGATAACAATATTACTGTTTTTACTGTATTTTCCAATCAAATAAATGCAGCCTTTGTGAGCATAAAAGACTTCTTTCAAAAAAATAAAAATAAAAAAACAATTATACCAGACTTTTGATCAGAAGTGTACTTGACTTTGATGAGTAAGTAATATCCTACAAAATGTATATCGCTTATGCAGAATGTAATAGAGCCAGACTGAAGTTCTTGACATGTTTTTCCAGGTGTGCCAAACATCTACTAGCATTCGGTGCTTTGATCAACGGTCAGAGCTTGGATGATAACGACACACCCCTTCATGTGGCGGCCCGCCATAGCCTTCCTGATCACATGGAGCTCTACTTACGACACGGAGCTGCACTTAACCTACAAAACGAGGAAGGAAACACAGCGCTGAACGCCGCCTGCTCCCAGCCGCAGGACTGCGCATCTCTGGAGCGCTACAGCCGTGTTTGCCACATGCTGGTATCTGCTGGGGCGGACATACATATCAGTGACGCGGACAAGCAGACTCCACTGCACATGGCGTGTAAGAACGCCATCCCTGACGTGGTGGATCTGCTGCTGAAGTATAAAGCCTTGGTCAACGAAATGGATTACGGCGGCGAAGCACCAATGCATAACATCCTGAAGGCGGTGGCCTACAAGACGGACCATGAGCCCGAGAGGATTGTACAGGCTCTTCTCAATTACGGATCCATCAGGGTGTGGCCTGGAGCTCTGCCCAAGGTCAGGATTGGACGAGAGAGCTTTCCATTCAAAGTCTCATTATATCCTTATACCTAGTCATGGAATTCTAATGTTCCATAAAAATTCTGAACCAGTCGTAATGCGAATAAAATCCTTATCTAATAGTCACATTCTTGCTGGATAAACTGAAATTTTTGGTCACACTTTATTTTAAGGTCCAATTCTCAATAACAAACCATTAACTATGACTTTTGCCTCAATAAACTCCTAATTTGCTGCTTATTAATAGTTAGTAAGGTAGTTGTTAAATTATGATTAGGGACGTAGAATATGGTCATGCAGAATGTGTGCTTTATAAGTACTAATAAACAGCCAGTATGTTAATAATAGGCATGCTACTAGTTAGTAGTGGTCCCTATACTAAAGTGTTACTAATTTTTATATTTTTCATATATTTATCTATATTTTATCCTTAATGTTCTTTGTTTCATTCTTATTTTGACTTATTGTTTAATTATCTAATCAGGACTGGTTCCAAATTATTTTATAATTCCGTTTAAATTCTGATCTTTCAAAATACACTACTATTTAAAATGTTTAAAAAAAAGATTTTTGTTCCGTTTTACTTTATTTTATTTATTTTTATTTATTTACTTAAAGGTGGGGTAAGCGATTTTTCAAAAACGCTTTAGAAAACTGATTTGGGCCGAATAGCATAACAAACTTGTAGCCAATCAGCTGTAAGGGGCGTGTCTACTCATAATGTGGAGGAGAGAGCGTTCAGTGCACGGGACGGACATTAGCTGATCCGAGCGACAGAAAGATAGAGATGGTGGATAAAAAACAAGAGGAAAACGTCTGCGGAACAAAAGAAGGCTTAAGGCAAGAAGTAGGTCCTGTGTAAATATCGGATCAGCTTTCCAGCACTGGTGAGAACTCAAGGAGCGGAAGGCCTGCGATCGGACGCCGAGGTTGCTTTGTTTCTTCTCGATAGGTGAGTAACACAGTGTCTGCGCCGCAACAGCTAAAGTCTGTCTAGTACACTGGAGTGTAGTACACTTCAAAGTGACCGTTGAAAATCATTTGAAATTTGTGTCAATACGTCATAAATAGAATGCAGCAGCAGTTTTCTGTCGGGGATTTGTCATGTCGTGCCACACCGCATCCAGTGTAGACCATAGATATGTATATATATATCTATGGTGTAGACAGCATCACTGATTATAATAAGTTCTATAGTATTTTGTCGCGCCGCGCCACTCGCGTCTGGTGTAGACACGGTATAACATTGGTTTTGCTTTGTTTGACAGAACTAATCGTTGCCTAGGTTGCGTATGTATGTGTGGGGCGGAGCTATCAAAATAGGGGCGAGACCCTTTTGGGGTAGGGGCGTGTTTGTTTTGATGATTTCAAATGTCAACATTGGCTACCAGAAATCACTTACCCCACCTTTAAGCAAAGTCAATTATTTTTTAACTTTCTATTCATCAAAGAATCCTGAAAATTGCATCAAGGTTTCCACAAATATATAAAGCAGCACAACTGTTTCCAACACTGATAATAATCAGAAATGTTTCTTGAGCAGCAAATCAGCATATTAGAATGATTTCTGAAGGATCATTACTGCAGTAATGATGCTGAAAATTCAGCTTTGCATCACAGGAATAGATTACATTTTAAAATATATTCAAATAGAAAACAATTTTATTGTACCATTTTTTTTATCAAATAAATGCAACCTTGGTGAGCATAAGAGATGACAAAAAAAAAAAAAGTATCTTACCAATGCCAGACTTTGAACAGTAGTGTATGCTATTTTTGACTTCTGACAATAAAGTGTCCTGACAAACAAAACAAAACGGCAATTCTTCATTTGCATTTGATTGTCAACAAATAAGTTGCCTATAGCAACCAAATTGCTAATTATGATGATGCTGTGCATTGCTAGGATATGTTTGGTGAGCATAAGAGATGACAAAAAAAAAAAAAGTATCTTACCAATGCCAGACTTTGAACAGTAGTGTTTGACTTCTAACAATAAAGTGTCCTGACAAACAAAACAAATCAAAACAAAACGGCAATTCTTCATTTGCATTTGATTGTCAACAAATAAGTTGCCTATAGCAACCAAATTGCTAATTATGATGATGCTGTGCATTGCTAGGATATGTTTTGCAGGTTTACAATTATTTTTCCTGTTTTGGTAAAAAAAAAAAAAACTTTTACTATCATATAAAGTAGGAATTTTAAATAATTTATGATTCAAAAAGTACATTTATTATTACCTCTCTGGGTGCCGCCATATCTGTGTGGCATCATACTCCATGTTTGAAGTTTTTTTTTCCAAGTTGGAAGTTCCCATTTTCCGAATTGAATGGAATGCAGCATGAAACCTAGAGAAAGAGTCCAGTGATGACTGGTAAACTGGATGTAGATGTCAGTGTATAGACAATTTAAATAATGAAATAGATTTGTGTATGAACACTGCTGGTAACAGCAAAAACATTCAAGTTCACCCAGAAATTAAAATGTTCATCATTTACTCACTTTCATGTCATTTCCAAACCATGTATGACTTACATTCTTCTGTGGAACACAAACTAATATATTTGAATTTTATAAATAAATGTATAAAATATAAATATAAAAAATAATATTTTTGTGTCTATACAATGAATCAATGTTGTTTGCACCCTATATTGACTTCCAAAATATCTACTTTTATGTTCCACATAAGAAAGAAAGTCATGGAAAGACATGAGAGTGAGTAAATGATGACAGAAATTATTTTTGGCTGAAATATATCTTTTAAGATCCAGTTGAATTGGAAACTAACCTTTCTGCCATTTGTAAGGAGCGAACCCACATCTCAAGAAGGCATCCATCTGCAATCTGTAAATTACAGTTTTCTTTAGCACAGATATTTATCCTATTGAACTAATATATAGAAATAAATGAACTCAAAACCATCATTAAAGTTCACCGGAAGCAGCACATATGATTCTTTATTTGTCACAAATATTTTTTATCTGAAATAATCACTTTCAGATTGATTTAGTTCTGTCTTTCAAAAGCGCACAGTTAAAAACACTTGATATCACGCATCCAACGAGTCCCACTTGTGCCAAATAAATTGCCTGAGTCTTAACGAGGCAAATGTTAATAGGAGATTAATTAGCAGTAATTGCAGAAATTCCCCACAATCCCCCAGAGGGGGGCCCAATCTGTTCATCAGCCCAAGTAGTTAATTATTCCATGCAATGTTCTCCCAAAAATACAACTTTCCACCTTTGACCTCCACAACACAGGTGGGGCTGTTGCACCAGGTGGAAACTGACAAAAAGCTGCTCATCTATGACCAGCTTCCCTCAACTGTTTGTTATTGCGAAAGACTGAGGATAGCGTTTCTTTATCATTTTAGTTACTAATAGCAAAGCAAGATCTGATTCACAGTGTAATCGGTTTCTGAAGAACATTGAATTTGGATCTGTTTTCAGAGATAAACTAGATTTGATTCTTATTTGATTTCACTTTAATGATATTTTTATTTAGCAATAAGGATGCATTAAATTGATTAAAAGTGGCAATAGAGACACAATGTTACAAAAGATTTCTGTTTCAAACACATGCTGCTCTTTTGAACTTTCTGTTCATCAGAGAATCCTGAAAAATTGCCTCTGTTTCAGTAAAAATATGAACAAGGAGCGAACCCACATCTCAAGAAGATCTGACAGATTTGTGTTGGAAAACTGTCCTGTCTTTACCGAAGAATTTTATAGGGAATCAATAAATGGAGGTGATGCTTATAATGCCAATCTGTGAGTGAGATTTTTTATGTAAAATGTGTTTTATTATTACTGAAATCTATAATAATGCATTTGGAAAGAGGATAAAAGGATGTTTATGAAGATTAAAACAGGAGGAATCTGTATATAAAGTTGATATAGCCTATCCAGTCAGTGCAACACACATTCATTGTTACATTAACCACCACACCGGGGCGCCATGGAGCTCAAGTGGAATCTGAATTCCTATTGAAAGTTCTCAACCAAATCACTGATAGGATTCCATGCAAAATTGAATGGAAAATATTTAAACGTAACATCCCGAATAATTTAATGTTTTCATTTTCTTGTAAAATAAAATGTTTAAAATGTATTTTTACTAATTTACTTAAGGATTAATATATGCACTACATTCAAATCATACTGATTAGTGGGCCAGCTACAAATGCATTTAAGTGTTTTCCAGTAAATATGTTCAAACACTGATCTAAATTATATAAAAAGCATTCTTCAGGAAGGCAAGGTTAGATTATTCTATTGTATTTTATCAAAGACTGAAATCTATAATAATGCATTTGGAAAGAGGATAAAAGGATGTTTATGAAGATTAAAACAGGAGGAATCTGTATATAAAGTTGATATAGCCTATCCAGTCAGTGCAACACACATTCATTGTTACATTAACCACCACACCGGGGCGCCATGGAGCTCAAGTGGAATCTGAATTCCTATTGAAAGTTCTCAACCAAATCACTGATAGGATTCCATGCAAAATTGAATGGAAAATATTTAAAAGTAACATCCCGAATAATTTAATGTTTTCATTTTCTTGTAAAATAAAATGTTTAAAATGTATTTTTACTGATGTAACAACTTAATTGTAGCTAATTTACTTAAGGATTAATATATGCACTACATTCAAATCATACTGATTAGTGGGCCAGCTACAAATGCATTTAAGTGTTTTCCAGTAAATATGTTCAAACACTGATCTAAATTATATAAAAAGCATTCTTCAGGAAGGCAAGGTTAGATTATTCTATTGTATTTTATCAAATTGTCCATTTTTAAGTGCTTGGTTTGATTGATTTGCTTGTCTACACTGAGGTTTTCCTTACAATTTCCTTTTTTACGTCATATTTTATATTAACAGAGGACAAAAGAAAACTTGCTGAAACATTACAATTCAGTGATTTGACATTCACATTCAACATGTTTAAGGTCATGATTGGACAAGCAGGTATCCATTGCAAAAAGGGGTTTTCTCTGTCAGTGAATGCTGATTTAGATGTAGAAGACAATTTAGATCATGAACATGATTTATATGGATTATTATGAAAACTACTGATTACATTATTTTCAAAATGTTAAGCTCCACAAGTATGCATCACGTCCATTTTTGTTACAGGCCATGATCAAGTCTGAGAGAGGAGAGACATCCTCTAGCCACTCGGAGATATGTGGACATATTATGTGATTATGATTATGTTATGAAGGAGCATGCACTTGAATGGTAACCAGAAGTAAATGCGGAGCGCAGAATGATGGGGTACTATGTGAGGGCCTCATGTGTTTAATGATCCGGTCATCTTGACCCGTTAAAAAACACCAATACCAACAATGCAATGAACATATGAGTAAAAGGATTTACCAGAACAATTATGAATAATAATACTTTTGGTTGAATTGTATTAACATATGTATTAATAATGATGCTTATTATTATTATCAGGTTGGATGCTGGTGAAGTGCACTTTTGATAATTTACTGCTTTTTTAAAAATATGATTCAAATGTCAACTTTATGCATATTCTGACCTGGTGTCCTACTTTAACTGTATTATCCTCACACACAGATCACTGCAATCATAGCTCATGTTAGCAATAAAAATGTTTTTCCTCTATTATGCTGCACTATTCGGATATAAAGTTATTTATTGCGCGTCAAAGATAAAGCCTTGGTTTGTGATTTCTGTCTTCGTGTGTATTAGTACATGTTGCGAAGAACAAAGGTGCAAAGCAATTGTCTACGAGCAGATCTTTGATAAAAGTCTCATATAAGATGACCAGGAGGAGGGGGGCTCTGATTGTGTCCCATTCAGTAGCGTGAGAGAGAGAGAGAGGGAGAGAGAACGCTGTCTGGTTTCAATAGATCAAAGAGCACGGCTCCTGAATGGAGTCATTTGCAATTATACGAATAATTAGCATCTGTGGGTCCTCCGTCGCTAATCAGAGTCGGAGGTGATGTGTTTATGTCCTCGCGCAATCAGACGGCCAGTTGGAGAGCTCGCGCCCCGCAGGACTCAATAGCGCCTAATCATCATCAGAAGTGAATTGGCATTTAAACGGTAAAATGATCTCCGATTAAATTAATGCTTAGCGGGGAAAGAGAAACCGCATAGAGGGTTCAATTTTAGACCCCTTTTTAGTTTTTTCTTTGATTATTTTTCTTTAAAAACCGAAATTATATTCTCAACTATTAAAGGAAAGTAGGTTACTTTTTCTCTTAAAGTCTTGTCCTTCTTAATTTTCAGTGTACTTAACATCTTGTCAAATTGCCTGTGTCATTTTCCACCAAGGATCTTTCCTCTGAATATCTGAAGCTCTTTTTTGGCCTGGATCTTTAAAAATACATTCAAATGGATTTCATACAATGACTTGAACGTCTGTTGTGATTAACACGTTTTCAATTTATGAACTGCAGTCATTTCGGTACGGTTCAGAGTTTGAAAAAAAAGAAAAATGTCTCTTTAAAAGGCTGAATTACCCCCCCGACCGCGTGTCAACATCATTAAATTGTTCACAAATACATTTTTAAATAGAAAAGCAGGTTACGTTGAGGTCAAATGAAGAAACTTCTTGTTATTCATGACCAGTGCGCGAAGTATTCAGCGACTTTCAGGGAATTCCTGTCAGTAATTTACTGGATGTAATCTGTTAACCGGATTTAATCGGTCTTTTCGCCGCCCTAACGTGACGTAAGCCATCTAAACAAAACTTGTTTTTGTAATATACTTTCAATATATAGCCAAATATTGAACAAAGTGATACAAAATGATAGTTGCTTACTTGTTTTGTGGAAGTTCGGCCTGGGTCGTAACGGAAAGCGCTCGCGCTGCCTGCTGTTGCTATGGTTACCCCCTCAGGCGAACGCTATCGCGAGCGAACTTACTGAACTATACATTTAGCGAACTTACTGAACTTCTGTGGCGACTGAAAGGTTATTTAAAAACGCTTTTGAAATGTATACAATTCACATTTCCACACAAATGTACAGGCTATTTTACATTTCACATTTTAACCCCCCACCGTTTGTTTTGACTGACTTTAGGGAGGTTCAAAGTGTAATTAGGAGGGTCAGGCCCTCCCAAAATTCGCACCATATTCGTGACTAAAAATTCATGATATGTAAAAAAAAATTAAATTTTGACAAAAATGTAAAAAGTTGTATAAACACTTTTTTTTTTTTTTTTTTTAGAAAAAAGAGAGAAACTATATAAAAAATACCAATATAAAAAATAGCTTTTCTAAGATCTTGATGTTTCTTCAACTAAATTGGAATATTACTTATTTTTTAAGAAATAAACAGATGTAGATATTTATAGCCATATTTTGTAAACCCCCCCCCCAGAGTTCACACAGATCTCTACATTCAAAAGTCATTTCATCAGTGCAATCTCTCTCTTGGGGATAATTGTCGGCCAGATTCACTCTTTCTCCCGACAGAATAGAGAAGACTCTCTCTCACAAGAGGGCCGAAACATCTGCCTCTCCGCCCTCACGACTCCGATGCCATCGGCCTCTGAAAGAATCAACAAAAGAACCGTTGTTATATATCTTCCCTTGAATACAAAGTAATTACTTATCATCAATCAAAATTAATAATAGTTGATTGGGTTGGTGTGGTCAGCGCAGTCCCCTCACATTCGCTTTCCAGAGGAGGGGACTTGACCCACTGGGAAACTACCCCCCCTCTCTCTAGGCGGCCTAAAAAGTCAGGGACTGAATAAGGAAATGAAGCGTAATTTGAGGAAGATGGATGAGTCTCCAGGGCAACTCCCCCTTCTATCCTCTTGTATTGATGATAACCGAGAGAAAGAGAGAAAGAGAGAGAGAGAGAGAGAGAGGGCTGTGCGTGTGTGTGTTTATGTCTCAGTATGTGACAAACAGTAGCTGAGACACTGAGAGCTCCAGACAAAAAACGCATCAGATCTCAGTCAGTTGGACGGCGAGGACCCTACAGCACCATCAGGATAACCGTGGACCACATTTGGGTGATTTGTCTCAGAAGGCCCCTGCACGGGATTTATTCGACCAGACCGCGCTCAGTTCACCATGCAGAGACCGAGCGGTGCAGGCACGGCGTTTTCCATTGATTCTTTGATTGGCACTCCACAGCCCCGGCCGGGCCACCTGCTGTACACGGGCTACCCGATGTTTATGCCGTACCGACCGTTTATGATTCCACAAGCCCTGTCTCATTCGTCGTTACCGTCGGGCATCCCTCCCTTGGCACCGCTGGCATCGTTCGCGGGGCGCTTGACGAACACTTTTTGCGCGGGGCTGGGGCAGGGGATGCCCTCCATGGTGGCGCTTACCACCACCCTGCCCAGTTTCTCGGACCCTCCAGATAGTTTCTATGCCCCGCAGGAGATGCCGGGACCACGGTTAGGCGCGGACGGGACGGGGATGAACCGGCAGGAGAGCCCACATGACGAACTCAAGGGCTCTGAACTCCTCAATTTCACGGAAACTTTTCAGGCGGTTGCAGGTGAGCACCGGACACGAACTCTCTCTTTGACAGGTGGTTTGATTACGAGCGCAAAAAGTTCGAACGGTCTTTAATTATTCAAAATACAAGTTCTGTTTAGAACCCAGAGGGGTTTACAGGCTGATGCCGAAAGTTCCACAACAAACTTTTATTCTCTAGTTCTTTAGGAAACTGCTGCTGTTGAGTTAGATATAAACCCATACACCAATATGCTAACTTTTCATGTAAATGTAAAACGAACATTTTATAAAAATGTTTCTTGATAAGAATGATGCGCTTTTGGTGAACATAATGTGCCGCAAAAATCCATTCAGCAACATGTTTCTAACTATGTGGAACTCCATAAACACTTTATGCATGGACTTTAAGATTGTTGTAGCCTACATTCAGTACGAAATGTCATGAAACTTGAAAATTAAGAATAGTAAAAAAAAAATAAATAAATAAAAAAAGGCAATGGCCTTTGAATGAAAATTCACCAACGTTGTTTAAAATAGTCGTTTTGTGTGCTGGAATAACAATGCATTTTATCATCTGTCATTGTTCTTATGGAGTTCATAGAATTATCGAAAGACAAATGAACACATCTGATCTTGGAAACTTCCATTGTCATTTGATTTGCATTCAGGTGGCACAGGCCTTCACTCCTGCCACTGGAGAGTTTCGAAACAATGCTAAAAAAAACGATTTGGGTTTTAAAAATAATATTTGGTGATATTTCTAAATAATTTCAGCAGGATTAGATATTTTAAAGTTGAAAATAGAGCGGACTGAATCACAAAGCAAACGATATAAACAAAAGCAATTATTCTGTAGTTACAGTGTTTTATTATTTCATAACTATTATCAATTATACAAATATATTTTCCCAATCGGACCTGCTACAATACTGTCATTTCTACTAGAGCTTTTGAGTTTAAACACCTTTTTAAAACAAAAAACAAAAAAAACATTCGCCATCGAAAATGTGCAGTGAAATTGCAGGTTGACACTTTAAATGTATTTTACAGTTATAAATGTAAAAGTCAGTTTTAGAATTGACTATGTAGACTAGTAGAATAAAAACGCTTCAGTTACGCTCCTGTTGGATTTTATTAGTCTATGTTTTAGGATATTTATGAAATAATGTCTAGGCCTATAGAATCAAGCAGAAAGCAAACGATAAATAATTAATGTTCTAGCGCACTTTAACATTTTTTTTATCTTGTTAGAGAATTTGACGATTGATTCCTACAGTCTAGGCTATATCAATTCGATTTATTTTTTTAATATAGCCCAATTAATTCGAGATTGTCAAAAAGGACTTTTCAATGCAGTTCGTCACCAATTATAATGTTGCTATTAGTTAAACTTCGATTTTAGAAGGTCGAAATGTTTCACATTAATCCTACATTTGTCTTTTGAACTGCCCAAATCTGTGTGGAATATTTGTAATGATTACTGTCTTCATTTTCCTTCTCTTCAGGCGAAACCAAGCTCTACAGTTCAGATGATGAGAAACTGGACCTGAAATCAGCGGAGGCCGCGTGCAGTGACCGGGAGGACAGTTCAGCCGACAGCGAGAACGAAAGCTTCTCCGACGGGAACACCTGCGCTTCAGCGTCCCAGAAAAGCAAACTCAAAGGCGGCTCACAGGACGCGTTACCGCCGGGCGGCTCTGCGGGAAAGAGCCGGAGGAGGCGGACTGCTTTCACTAGCGAACAGCTGCTGGAACTCGAGAAGGAGTTTCACTGTAAGAAGTATCTGTCCCTCACCGAGCGCTCTCAGATCGCGCACGCACTCAAACTCAGCGAGGTCCAGGTCAAAATCTGGTTCCAGAACCGCAGGGCCAAATGGAAACGGATCAAAGCCGGCAACGTCAACAACAGATCCGGGGAGCCCATCAGGAACCCCAAAATCGTGGTGCCCATTCCCGTGCACGTCAACAGGTTCGCAGTGCGGAGTCAACATCAACAGATCGAACCCGGCAGCAGGCCATGAACTCCTCAATGAAAATGACCCTGAACATTTACATGACCCACGTTCCCACAGGTCAGGGGTCACACGCTACAGATGCATGAAGCACACCTAAAAGGAGACCATTCCAGCATCTAGAAGGATATTCAGTGACTTTTAGGTAACACTTTGACGACTTTCATCAATTAAAAACAGGAGGCCTATTCAATGCTTAACGGGTCATAGGCTAGCCTACATTCAATTCTGAATAGCCAATATGAATCAAAGTCTATGCTATTTGAACGTAGGCTAACACATGACCTGTTAAGCATTTTATACTTTTTGAAAGTTATTATAAGGTGTTACCGACTTTTATATCTGTTCAATATCGACATTACGTTCAGGTTTGTTCTTTTCCTTCTCTCCCCTAAAATGTCTTTATTTTTAATTTATTACTTTGTACATTTGTAAATATTAAATGTGTCCATGCGACACAAATGTGCACTATACGAGACTGTAAAGATACATTTTTTTTTTAAATAAGTATTTATAAGTTGCTGTCTAGTGAGTTTTTGCATGTTGCCATTTGTCTAATTTTCCCGTATGATTTTAACGGGCCGTTCTCATTGTTTCAACCATTTTTGCATGTGCTCTTAAAGCATTTCTGTCCCTTAGAGGCGGAATCTCCCCCAGTTCTTTGTGAAAAAAACGGTGATGGAAATAAATAAGCTCAAGAACACAATGACAGAGTGATATATTCCCATCGACGTCACAATAAATGTGCAATATGGTTGCATAAAACTGCTCGGAGAAGAAATTTATTCATTGCATGCATGTTGGTTCTTCTTAAATACTGTATTAGTTTTAGTCTTCTTTGCAAACAAATTAACTAATTACTGATCATGCATTGACTCATTGATATATATTTTATACCAAAGTGACTACTGGCAATTATTTATTGGCAACTATTTGATCACTTTTATTATTTATTTACTCGTCCTTAAAATAAATGTAGTAAATACAAAGTCAAATTAATAATAATTAATAATAAAAAGACCATAGTTTAGTAAACATATAAGGACATAATAAGCATACACAATTGAATTATTATATACAATTTATAAGAATGATGCTTAAATATATATATATACTGTCCACTGTTGAACCTTTAAATATAAAGACATTAGAAAAAATATCAGGAAATGTTAATTTGGCTATATCTCTTTCTAGGGCATTTATTGTTTTAATGCACAGGTCACAACTTAGATCTCTATTTTCTTTTCTTCTGGTTGAAATAGTTGTGGATCCTTTAAAGGTGTCTTAGCTCTTCTTTACATCCAGCAGATCTACTTTATTTGATGCATTTTGGGCAGGTAATAGAGCACATCTGTCATCAGCGTCAAGAGACCATGGGGTAAAATAGATATCCTTCTGTTAAAACTGAACATAGATTAATTTATTTTATTTCGCAGAAAGTGGAAGCATTGTGAAGCTTGAGCCTTCCACATCTCTTCTCTTTAAATGAGCATTATTGGTCTGACTCATTTCTTTTGGCCTCCTTAAAAAAATAAAATAAAAAAAAGACCAAACATGCATTATCTGCAGTCTATATTTTCATTCAACATAAACTTCTGCAGATATTCGATTTTTATGACTTTGACATGAAACATTAACCGTTTAGCCTTGACACAAAATGCATTTGATTCGGTTAAAAACATTATTTATCATGTTAAATGAGACTATATAGCCACATGAGGAAAATACATAAGAAAGATTCACAGTTTGCACGACAACATTCATGCTCCAATATATTTGTAACAAATGTAATGCATTTAATGTGCATGTCTGTACTTAGCTTATTTGTTCCATAACTGGGACTTAAAAATCTCACCGTTCTCTTATTACCTGAAAAGTATGGCCTACTTGTATAATTAGAGAGGAATTTGAAAAAGACAATGAATATGAAAGCACACTTTTACAAACATACAATAATTGAGAAAGACTGACATTGACACAAAGCAGCAGACAACAGTCATTAGAGTCTACTATGATGACCAGTGCAGGTCATCTAAAGAGAGAGAGAGAAAGAGACAAAATCTCACCGTTCTCTTATTACCTGAAAAGTATGGCCTACTTGTATAATTAGAGAGGAATTTGAAAAAGACAATGAATATGAAAGCACACTTTTACAAACATACAATAATTGAGAAAGACTGACATTGACACAAAGCAGCAGACAACAGTCATTAGAGTCTACTATGATGACCAGTGCAGGCCATCTAAAGAGAGAGAGAGAAAGAGACAGTGTGTGTGTGTGTGTGTGTGTGTGTGTGAGAAAGAGAGAGAGAGGTTTTTTGTTAATGAGCACGAGACTCATTTGTCTCTCTTTGGGAGGCCGTGCTGTCTCAGATGAGAGTGATGGAGCTCTATTACACTGGTCATATCCAACACACTGTAATGAACTTCAACATCAATCATTACAGGAGAGAGCAAAAGACCACGCTGGGTCTCTCTCTCTCTCTCTCCGTTCCAGGGTTGAGTCTCATTCAGTCACTACAGTCTGTTCACAGACTACATCAACATATACAGTGATGCTGAAACACAGCTTTGCAGGTAAACTATTTACATTTATGAATTTTGCAGATGTGTTTATCCAAAGCGACTTACACTGATTCAAGATAAACATTTTATCAGCTCATGTGTTTCCTGGGAATCAAACCCATGACCTTGGCGTTGCTAGTTTGAGCTACAGAAATGTCATGTAAAATATATGTACAGGAGTATAATATGAAAACTAAACAGCGTGAATGATAACACACATTCATAGTACATTTGATATATTTCAATTTAATTCACAAAAGTTCCGTTCCACTGTTTTAACGTTTCTTAAATGCATATATACAATTTTGTTAAACTAAGTGTTACATTTATAGAAAGTAGTGTTTAACTGAATAAATAATTAACATAAATCTTTATCAAAAGTTTCATTAAATGTTATTTTTATTTATTCAAATGTTAATTACTTATGACATGAAATAACAAGATATATGATGTGTGATGCATCAAATAACCAGAAACCTGGGCTAGAAATAGTGATAATGCAAATGTTTGTGGTCTTACACTCTTAAAAATAAAGGTGCTTCACGGTGCCATAGAAGAACCTTTTTGTCTAAATGGTTCCATAGAGAACCTTTAACATCTGAAGAACCTTTCTGTTTCACAAAAGGTTCTTTGTGGCAAAAGAAGGTTCTTCAGATTATAAAAAGGTAAGAAAGAGATGGTTCTTTAAAGAACCTTTGACTGAATGGTTCTTTGTGGAACCAAAAATGGTTCTTCTATGGCATCGCTTGAAGAACCTTTTGAAGCACCTTTATTTTTAAGAGTGTATAGCAGCACATATTGCCATAATTAAGCTGCATTTCACTAATGTAAATATGCAAATGGAGACAAAAAATGCTGGAATAGAATGTCTTTGATATTGACGAACTACTTTTACCCAGTTTAAGCTGGTCCCACAGCCTCAAAAACAAAAACATTAAAACCATTTCAAACCATCAGGGGAGACTGGTTTTCTAAGCAGAAATCTAGTCGTAGGTCACATACACACTGGAAAGTTGTAAGAATGATAACAGCATTTAAATCTAAATCGCTGTTCTGTGTGTGAACGGAATACAGGAGTCACACCTGCAAACTGCTTGATGATTGACACAGTGGTAACCATGGCAGCAGGTTGTCCTCTCATCAGGGGCGCAACAATTCTTGACGACTTCTGCCCAAAGTATTATTAGTAACCAGAGACATTATCATCTAGTAATTCTTTTTTTTTTTTTTAAATCGCCATTCTTTATGCATTCGTTCTCTGGAGTGTCATGTAGAAAGAAACAGGACTGACAACAACCATATTCTGCTGCTGTGTGTACATGACAGGATCACATTTATGCATTAGTTACACGCATTTATCTCATGATTCTGGCATATGCTCTGCTGTTTGAGCTATACAGGAATGAGGCAGGACCAGTGTGGCCATATAACTGGAAGCTGCTTAGAAACAGCAACAGGATGCCAAGTGTAACGTACCATGATGTATGACACACCAGCAACTGTTTTCTCTCATAAGTGCTAATAGGCAGAACGAAAGCGACACTGAGCCGTGAATCCACACCCTCCATAAAGCTGCACCCTGACCTTCTGAAAAACCTGTTGCAGAGCTCATGTCTTCACATTTAGATCGAACTGTTTTTATTTGATGAAACCAGCTCACTTAAAGTGCGAAAAACAATCCCATAAATTACGCGCGCAGAAAACAATCTCATAAACTAATGAGGAATCTCTGAACTTTCTTGACTTGTATTGTCAGCATGCCGCTCTGACACGAGTGTGTAGTGTGTGAGTTAATTGCTTCAGCCTCCAGTAACCGCTAGTGGTAAATGCCTATGAGCTGTTGCATTTACATATCCCCTCATTTAGAGACTCTGCTAATTAGCATTCTCATTATGCCAATTAAACTAGCTTTAATTATTATAGCACCGCCACAAAAAAAAAATAAAAACTATGAATCGCAAACCAAATAGCCTACAGAGATATTCCACAAGGTGCTGTTCCGAGGATGCGGTGATGGGAGTACCAGCACAGCTTGTCAAGAGCGGAACACTCTCATTATGACAATCAGATTAATTGTTTAATTGATATCCGAGCATTTGTTTCATTAACGGATCGTTAGGAAGCGCGAGGTACCGGCTATTCCTGTTCCTCGGCGGAAGCGGCCGAGTCTTGGAAGAGGAGGGATGGGAAGCACAAGGCCTGAATCCTGGGGAGTGTCTGGTGGACGCCCACGCCGCTGATGTATGGGCAGATGCATCAAATCACACAGGATAAACAAGCGATGAATTTCATCAGTGCCATCATAGCCTTAATTTGGCTGCCTAATGAGTCAGAGCTAGTGGCGGCTCTAATGAATTTCTTGCCACTTGTAATCAAGGTTGGCTGTCTGAGGGGCCATGATTAATGGAACCCTGGAGGATTCCCTCGGCCTTCAGCTCTCATTACAGCTAATGCATTCTCAGGCAAATTAACGCACTGAGAAGAGCGAGCGAGAGAGAGAGAGACGCAGAGAATCCAAACAAGGACGGGAAAGAAAGAACAAGGGATAAACGCAAGATTGAGAGAATGCGAGGAAAGAAAACATCAAATGACAATTAAACAGCCTATGAAAGCAAAATTGACTTTTTCGGGCTTTTAGGCCATGTCTGGAAGCTTTGAGTGGAGCATCTATATGCTAATATGTAACCAAAACCAGTTTTAAGCACAAATACGCATTTAAAATCTTCCAGGAAAAATATCAGATGGCTTCATTTTGTTTACGTCACAACCATGCAGGTGGCACTGAACTAAGGCCTGAAATAAGGTCTGTAGTTAACACAGGCTTTTAGTCTATGATATTATATATATGTAATAAGTGGCTAAATGGTCAAGGCGGCAAAAAGGTAAACTCATCTACTCACTAGCCAATTTTTACTTGTTAAAAAATACTAAAGGATTCCAATAAGAAAAGTGTACAGGATTCTAATTCATTTCTATCATATTTGGGAACTTTAAGATTACTATAGGACTTTCTGTTACAAAGGGGGTTGTTCTTATTCCGTTAATTTTCTTTGCAGCAGCTTGTTTACCAAGACAATATACATAAAATAAAAAAAATTAAAATCTCACAGGAATCTCAAGTCCAATAAGAATCTCATTGGTATGGTTTCAAACTATGATAGAAATTCTAATTAGAACTATTTTCTTATTGGAATCCATCAGGATTTTTTGACAAGCTTTTGCAAACTATTCTAACTCCAACTTTTTTTTTTTTTTTTTTAAATTGGAAAGAAATTTAGTTGTGATGTTAAGCCTAACTTTAGATTTGTATTTGGCAATTGCATTTAGGCTTCAAAATTCATACAAGTTGGTTTCATTTGTGAAAAGTATCATGATGAACAAGATCATAACATTTTATTGGAAAATGTTTTTTTTTTTTTTTAAGGCAACCTGGGTTGGCCTACAAAACTACATCATAACTGCAGCGCTCCATACAAGTAAAAGATGATGCTATTAATATTTTGATCTGGTTTCCTGTAAGGAATGCTAGTGTACTTCTTGTGATCGGACAAAATACGTACAAAACATACTATTTAAAAGCTAATTAGTCAGTTTTTAGGACTACACTAGATATTGATAACTTATATGAACTAAAAGCTAAAAGTTTCCATCAACTTTTCATGAAAAAAAAAATATATATATAAAAAAAAAAGATATATTCTGATTTTCCATGATCATGTGTTGTAGTTGAGAAAACACACAATAAAGCTTGAAGACATTTTGACAGTCTTAAGCACACATTTTCATATGATCAAGGAATGAATGACAAACTTTCTCAGCATTCATGGTATAAATCATTTTATTGGAGTGTTTATTATGTCAATAGCCAGCCAAGCATCCAATCACACAACAGCTAACTCTCATGAAAGCGCTCCATCACGTTCAGAGGGAGCAATTAAAAAACAATGGCAAATTAAAAGAAACAACAAAGTTATCAAACAGCTCAATAAAAGCAACAACAAAAGGAATTATTTACATCTTGCTTTTATAAATATGTCAAATGTACATATAATACACAAAGTACCTTAACGGCCAGACAATGCTGACACATTGAGACCCAAAACCAGGTACCAAAAAAACTTTAAAACTAAACGGTGCTTCTCTCTGCTATACGGCTACTTGAGGAGCTTTATGGGTGCATCCCAGCATTCAATAAGCCGGCAGTCGCAGGGATGACAGGCGAGTGTTTAATATTATTTTCAACTGCCATATTCCCAAAAGCTCATCTTAGCAACCTCATGTAATACGCAGGAGCCCAAACTTAATGTATATTTAAAAAAAATGATACATGTTCACTTTATGAAGATCAAGAGGGTAACCTTCCTTGCATGTCATTGGGAATGAGCCTCCAGAATTAAAACGGGTTTAAAAAGATGTTAAAAGCCGTTGCATTTAAAATCAATGGCAATTCTCCTAAAGCTTAGTTAGATGAGGGTTGCATGTACAAATCTGACTCGAATAAGAAAGAAAACATACCTGCTAGAAGGTAAAACACCTAAAAAACATGTAAACTTAAAATACTGTCAGGTAAGGACATCTTCCTCTCGCTTTCCCTTTAACTCACATGTGCCAAATATTAAGTTCTAATCATGATTTCATATTTCAAGTAAAAGTTGATGGCGTACACACTAGCAAACGAGGGTTAAGGCTGATAGGTTTCAGATGGGTACATAACGGCCATCTCATCCAGAAATTGCCCACACGACACACAGCTAGCTGCAAGAGGGAGCAGGAAAAGCTATTTTATACACACATCTGTACATAATCCACATCACCATCCCATCCGTCCCATTCAGTTAGAAACACACGTCTGGATTCTAATGGATACAAAAACAGCCACACCGTCACAAGTGTGGAGGTCATTAGACTCGTAACAAAGGAGTTGACGGCGAGAGCGTCTTATTTCGTAATCTAGTGTGTCGGTACCGTCCGCTGCTACTGAATGGATCTGTCATTAGGCAGGACAGTGTCAAACAGTTAGAAGACCACTTCAGAGCGGTCCAGAAATGATTCGCACAAGGCATCCGTAATAACACAGTATTCGTCAGGTAATCAGGCCTTTCCAAGACAATCACGGAGAGGCTAAATGTAAAATCGCAATGAGTGTGATGATTTGGGTTTTGATATATTGCACTGATGCTACAAATGGTAATGCGTTACCCAGCAGCCTTAGTGTTTTTGAGTTTCGTTCAAGGGCACAATGGTGGTATATAACTATTAAAAGTGTGAAGTTGGAGTGAAAAATGCACTTAAATGTTTGATTTTTAGCACTAATCTGAAAAAAAAAAATCACATGATTAAGTTGAATTTAATGAAGCATTTAGATCTTTGTGTGAAACTCACAAAAACATGTCCAGGTCACCCAAAAATTAAAAAACGAGAAAATATATTTAGCATTAAGGACCATTGAGATTTTTTGCATTGCGAATCCCCCCCCCCCCACATTTTTTCCACCAACATTTTCATTATTGAAATGCATCTGGATATTTTTTTATTCATATTTTACTGTTTATTTCTGTCAATATTATTCTTATTATTGTAATACAGTATTTTGTAGTGATTAAAAAATAACAATATTTTACACTCAATTAAACCTTAAAATTAAAGTAGTAAATATTTGTTCTTTTGATTTTAGGGTGAAGTACGCAGACATGTTCTTTACAGGTTTCACCAAAATCACTGATTTAATGGGATAGTTCACACAAAAATGAAATTTCTAGCATTATTTACTCCACCTCATGTCATTCTAAACCTATATGACTTTCTTTGTTCTGTGGAACATAAAAGAATGTATTTTGAAGAATGTTGGTAATCAAAGAGTTTCGGTTCCCTCTGACTTCCATTATATCGACAAAAAATTCAATGGAAGTCAATGGGAACCAAAACTCTTTGGTTACCAACATTCTTCTAAATATCTTTTTTGTGTGTGTGTGTGTGTGTTCAGCAGAAGAAAGAAAGTTTGTAATGACATGAGGGACAGTAAATAACAACATCATTTAATGTTCTGATGGACAAAAACGCGTGGGAGCAAAGCGGAGGATCCATTACTGTTGTCCGATTCTTTTTAAACTGATGCACCTAAAAAACAAAACTTATTTTGTTTAGAACCTGTTGCCCATCATTTCATTTTTTGTTCTATACACACACAAGAAAGGATCCTTAAAAACGTAATTTTCTTCAGCTTAAAAACAACACGCATTGATAATGTTAACACTGCTAATTCTCGCTGCACGCTAACATTGGTCACAGGAAGTCGTCATGAGGGTAATGGCTTTACGTGACACATGTGGCACTACGCACAGTTTCCTAATAAAGACGTACTGTACTGCTGAGGGAAATGATGCCATTTAACGAGAGCAGCATCTATGGGAACATCAACATCTTTGAGAAGAGACACTAGAGACACTGCGAGCCACGATCACATGATGCTAACACTACGGTTAAGCTCGCACTGAGCGTTGTTGTTGATGTTGGGATTGTGTCGGGTGGCTGTGGGCGTCGACACTCCGCCGCCGCCGCCGGGGCAGCCGTGTTGGATGAGGATGTCGACGCACTCCTGACTTCCTGCTCGCTGGGCGTAGGACAGGGGCGTCTGAGCGCGGGCGTCGCGACTCTTCACGTCCACGCCGTACTGAAACAGAGGAGGAAATGAATGATGGACGAACACTTGTGAACGAAAGGCGCTTCCAAAAAGCGAGTTCTTACCCAGATGAGCAGCTGCGTGAGGACCACGTTAGCCATGGCGCAGGACAGGTGCAGGGCGGTACGTCCGTCTCCGTCCCCGTACGTCTCGTTGACCTCTTCTTTGGTGCCGTGGGCCAGCAGGAGAACCACCAGCCTCAGGTCGTCCTCCACCACGGCCCGCAGGAGCTGCTGTCCCAGCGGTACGTCTGACTGAGGAAGCCCCACCAGGAACAGCTTCTGCTCGTACTTCGCCCGGATCCAGCGCTCCTTCTCTTCCCTGAGAATCAGGACACAAACAGAGCTCAACTTTTTATTCCTGTAAACACACGGCTTTGTTTATCAGTGGTCATCCTGATAGCGAACACCATTCCAGTGTAGTGAATCAAATCAAAACTCTGAATCAAATAAATCAATTTATAAAATCCACACTTTAGAATATTTTAGCAAAACTGTATGTAGGTAAATATTGCTGCTTAGTACTAGGTTTTGTTATATAAATTTAAATAATCTATCTATAGCTATGTCTGTCTGTCTATCTATCTATCATATTTATATTTAGTATATTATTTTATATTAATTGCATATATGTTTTTCTACTTTCAGAAATTTTACCAATTTTAAAAAAAACTATTTTTATGAACTAAACAATAAATATCATGTTACACATAGTTAAGGCATGTTGTCCACAATTTATAAATAAATGAATAGAATAAATGTATAAAATAACAAATGTATAGGATATTTAACCATTTTCAATGATACATGTGTATACGGCTGACAATTTTAAGCTAGATATATTATTTATATTTGCATTAAATGCTTTTAATGCCTTTAAAATTAGTGTATAAATAAAAAATATACAAATTGTCTTCCTTTTATATATACAGTGGGTACGGAAAGTATTCAGACCCCCTTAAATTTTTCACTCTTTGTTATATTGCAGCCATTTGCTAAAATCATTTAAGTTAATTTTTTTTCCTCATTAATGTACACACAGCACCCCATATTGACAGAAAAACACAGAATTGTTGACATTTTTGCAGATTTATTAAAAAAGAAAAACTGAAATATCACATGGTCCTAAGTATTCAGACCCTTTGCTCAGTATTTAGTAGAAGCACCCTTTTGATCTAATACAGCCATGAGTCTTTTTGGGAAAGATGCAACAAGTTTTTCACACCTGGATTTGGGGATCCTCTGCCATTCCTCCAAGTTGCAGATCCTCTCCAGTTCTGTCAGGTTGGATGGTAAACGTTGGTGGACAGCCATTTTTAGGTCTATCCAGAGATGCTCAATTGGGTTTAAGTCAGGGCCCTGGCTGGGCCATTCAAGAACAGTCACAGAGTTGTTGTGAAGCCACTCCTTCATTATTTTAGCTGTGTGCTTAGGGTCATTGTCTTGTTGGAAGATAAACCTTCGGCCCAGTCTGAGGTCCTGAACACTCTGGAGAAGGTTTTCGTCCAGGATATCCCTGTACTTGGCCGCATTCATCTTTCCCTCGATTGCAACCAGTCATCCTGTCCCTGCAGCTGAAAACACCCCCACAGCATGATGCTGCCACCACCATGCTTCACTGCTGGGACTGTATTGGACAGGTGATGAGCAGTGCCTGGTTTTCTCCACACATACCGCTTAGAATTAAGGCCAAAAAGTTATATCTTGGTCAGACCAGAGAATCTTATTTCTCACCATCTCACAACTCCATGCGGGCTTTCATGTGTCTTGCACGGAGAGTCTTCCGTCGGGCCACTCTGCCATAAAGCCCCAACTGGTGGAGGGCTGCAGTGATGGCTGACTTTCTACAACTTTCTCCCATCCCCCGACTGCATCTCTGGAGCGCAGCCACAGTGATCTTTGGGTTCTTCTTTACCTCTCTCACCAAGGCTCTTCTCCCCCGATAGCTCAGTTTGGCCGGACAGCCAGCTCTAGGAAGCGTTCTGGTCGTCCCAAAC
>NW_015505198.1:1665451-1721466 GCF_001515645.1 Sinocyclocheilus grahami | reverse complement strand
CCCACTGTATATATATATATATATATATATATATATATGTGTGTAAATGTTAATTTTATATTATATATTATATTAATCACATTTATTTTTCTATTGTTTAGTTCATTTGTTCAATGAACAAAACAATAGAAATTCATGTTACAAATAATTTTCCACAAAGGCAAGGCAATGCAAGTTTACAACAACCCAATAGCTGGGTTTGTCCCTTTTTAACCCAGCACTGGGTTATATATAACCCAGCATTTTTTAGAGTGTACATTTACATTTTCATCATTACAAAGTTGAGTGACTAATTAGTAATTAATTGAGTAAAAGAAAAAAAGAACACACACAGCTGGAAATTAAATAAAATTGTTACTAATTTCATAATTAAGTATTTAATATTATTTAATAATATTAACAAACATGTAATATTTAGCCAAATACAATTTATATTTTTATATTTGCATTAAAAGCACATACAGTATATGTGAACTTACATAATTGCATAAAATTTTACATAAATTATTATAATATAATAAATATATGCTAGATGCTAGAAATTCAATAAAAAATTTAATATATTTCAATTAAATGCATTAAAAATGTATATATATATATATACTGCATTAAAAGCACATACAGTATATGTGAACTTACATAATTGCATAAAATTTTACATAAATTATTATAATATAATAAATATATGCTAGATGCTAGAAATTCAATAAAAAATGTAATATATTTCAATTAAATGCATTAAAAATGTATATATATATATATACACACACATATATACATACAATTTTAATGCAATGTAATGTTTATATAATATAAGAATAAGAATAAGAATATACAAATAACAAATTACATAATATCTAAGTGACATAATATCTAATATATTATCACATTATTAAATAAAAGTATACAATTGCTCCAAATAACTTTTTTATAAAAGCTGAAAATGAAATATATTTTATATATATCTGAAATACTTTGTTTTTGGTTTTCTATTTGCATTTTATATATCATTTAATGCATTTACTTATTATAATATCTAAAATATATATCATCACATTATTACACAAAATCTTACAAAGAATTTTAATTACTCTGCAACTTTGTTTGGTAGATAATTTCAGTCTCAGCGGCTATTCACGTCAGGTTTCTGTAAACTATAGACATTTCAAGAAATTTAACATTAAAATTAGAGCCACAATGTTAGTCATTGCTAATTTACATACTGATGTTTTTTTTCTTTCATAATTGAATCTATATCTACCTTAATGCTGCAAAGACAATGTTTTATGGCAGTTCCGCATAAGAATCAACACAAAACGCAGCAAAACAAGTGCTGCGAGTATTTTATTTATGTAAAGCCAAAGACTAAAACTTACATTTAAATGTATTGAAACTTACAGCAGCAGTGATTGGCGGTATGATGGGAGTGTAAATGAAGCCACGCCCCTTTATTATCCTCAAACAACACACTTCCTCTGATGGGGGACGAACTCATACCACATACCTGTCTCAACCACACTCACTAGCATCTCATCCCAAAAAGCAAAAGAAATCTGAAGGACAGAGGAGGAAAAGCTTATGTTTGACACCCCATCATCATGTCAACAAGCTCCACTCACATTTCCATCAAAAAACGCACAAATCTAAATCTGCAAATCATTTCAACGGTCTGTAATCAGTGTCTTACGGGAGGTATAATATGCCTTTAAAAAAATTAAAAAGAAAAGCATCCAAACAAACTTGACCTAAAACACTAAAAGGAACCACTTAACATCTAATGAAATGACTCCAGTCATCGGCTACATCTCTGCGTTTCAGAAGTGCACTCTTATGCTGAACAACACCGGCTTTATGAAGCAGAACAAATGTTGTGGCTTCTCCAAACTGATAATCTGTTATCCCGTGCCACCATTACATTCCGCCGAAGACAATCGCGTGTGTACGAGCAAGTGTTGTTTAAGTCACTTCGGCAACGATGGCATGAGCTAATTAAGTAAGCCACATCTTTAATGCTGTTTCCCTCAAAATCCTGACAGGTCTTTGTGAACAAGGCAGAGAGCAATTGAATGGACTCTGGGCACAGTGAATCGTTCTTCAGAGAGAGACTGAGTGTGTGTGTGTGTGTGTGTGTATAATTAGCCTCCCTCCCCTCCTACTTCAGCAGTCAATCTTTCAAAGCTTGTTTTTCTTCTGAGGAGACCCACCCTGTTGTTCTCTCTTCATCTGAATTCTTTACAGGAAACCCACCATGCCATCGCAGGGGTTTAAGAGGGTGGGCGACTCTTAAACTCCAGGAGGAGAGCGGTTTAAAGTGGAGGAGGGTGAGTTTACACTAGTTTAACGAGGGAGAATCACTTTTGACAAGTTGAAGGACAGATTCATTTACAGTGACATTTAATGCAGTGAAAATGTAGTTTGTGTGACTTTCTTTTCTTAAGTAGAAAACAAAAGGAGATGTTTTGATGAATGATTACGCTGCTGTTTTCCTGTCAAACTCCCTAAATGATCATGAAGGAACCATAAAAGTGGGCCTTACGATTTGTGCACTATTCAAAGTCCTTTGTAGACATGATTGATTTCCGTGAGGTACCGATAAAATCTGCATTAAGATGAACAGAGCCAGGTTTGACATCAATGACGATCAATTAAGAAAGTCAAGAACCAATGATGTTTGACTGACATGAAATCTAGCATGAGAAGTGTCAAAACATTTTGCTATTGTCCTCACACAAAGCTTCAAAACAAAACAAAACAAAAAACAAAACACAAAAAAACAAAACACAAAAAAGAAAACAAAAACAAAACACAAAAAAGAAAAGAAAAAAAAAATAAATAAATAATAATAAAAAAGACCAAAATACTTTTTTGTAATTTTGGAGCATTATGGTATATGTCTCCAAACAAAAAAGGGCTTTTTTTTTATTTGCACAATAAAATAAAATGCTAAAATAAAATAAAACAAGGTTCTCTTTTGTTGTTTTGGGAGCTTTATGATATCTGTCCATATTCATAATACAATAAAATAACAAAATAAAATAAATGCTAAAATAAAAAAATAAAATGCTAAAATAAAATAGTTATTGACATCTGTCCACATTCACTTTGAATGTAAAATAAAATAAAAACAAACAAACAGTACCTTATTTTTTATTTTAATACACAATATTTGTCAACATTCAAAATAAAATAAAGTAAAATAAAAAATAAGGTAATTTTATGTTGTTTTAGAGCTTTATGACATCTGTCCACATTTGAAATTAAATAAAATAAAATTAATGAGGTACTCCTTTGTTTTTTTAGCTTTATTTTATCTTTCCAAATTCAAAATAAAATAAAATAACTGCTTTGGTACGTGAGGCTCAGATTAATGAAAATTGCTAAACTGTTTCTATTCATTTGAGATGAGATTTATTAGATATCAGTACACTCGGGGAAGATTTTGCATGCATTTAAGCATCTATACACAACTGATCTGAATAGGTCCTATCGACAGCGCTTTATGAAGCTTTTAAACGTTCTCTCAGTCAGTTTACGGTCACCTGTCCTTGAAAAGGAAGACGATTTCAGAAGCAGCAACAGGCTTCTCAAATCCCCCGGACACTGCCACTTGAAAGGAGAAGTGTGAAAGAGAGGAAGAGAGGGGCTGGTAATCCCGCCTCAGACTTTTGTTTGAAATGGAGACCCAATCCAAACACAGGGCACTGTGTGGAGGGGTTTATGGGAGAAAGCCGAGAAGCCATGAAAAGACACTTCCTCTCGGCAGGAGGAAGAAAAATAAAATGTGCAGCTTTAGCGTGTCAAAAGCGAGGGAGGGACGAGGAGGCCAGGGAAGAGTGATGAGATGGAGGGAAGATTCTCTCTGCAGGGGGAGAAAACCACATTCAGGAAACACACACACTGGTACACACATATTTGCAGTGAGTATCAGGGTTGCTTGGGGGACATCAGGGGACTCGAGTGTGAGAGAGACTACAAGCCTGAAAAGGAGACCAAGTACTCTTTATATGCAACTTGACTTTAAATGCTGTTAACTGCTTCAAAGGGAACAACAATAACATTAACACTTAATAATGTCACTCAATAATAAATCATCAAAGTCAACATGAAATTAGTGCTGACCCCATTTACTTAATGTTTTATTGTGCATGATTGATAAGTGCACATTATTCATAAGAAAAAAGGTTATCTTTAATCAAAAAGTTATTAAAATTAATAAAACGTTAATATTAATCATTAAATAAATATAAATACACTTAATTATAAATGTTTTTGAAATATAATAAACATTCAAATATAATACGTTGTAAAATGTATATTTGTAATATTAATAATATTTCAATTGTGTATAAATATATTTAAATTACATAACTATATTTATAAAACAATAAAATGAAATGAATATGTATAGTGAAAAAAAACTAAAAAACAAACAAAAGGAAAACAAAAGTTATTTTCTGCTGACATAATCAAAGAAAAATAATATTATCGACTTAATATCAATATATGTATTCTAAATGTTTTTAAAATATAATATAAAAATATATAAACAAATTAATAAATAATAAACAAAAAGAAAACAAGTTATTTTCTGTTGACAAAAAATATGATAAATTTAATATAAATACACTTAATTCTAAATGTTTTTAAAAAAAATATATAACAAATAAATATATGAACAAATTAAAAACAACTGAATTAATCATAATCAAAAGGAAAACAAGTTATTTTCTGCTGACATAATAAAAAAATCTCATCAATTTAATATAAATACACTTAATTCTAAATGTTTTTTTTAAAAATATAGTATAATTAAATATATGAACAAATTTAAAACAACTGAATTAATCATAATCAAAAGGAAAACAAGTTATTTTCTGCTGACATAATCAAAGAAAATAATATTATCAATTTAATATAATTACACTTTTTTCACTTGTTTTTGAAATATTTATGATATATTTACACTTATGTATCACAATTAATATAAATATATTTGATTATGAATACTTTTGAAATATAAAAATAAACATTCAAATATAATCATATTAATAATAACAACGTCAAATTTAATATTAATATAATACTTCAAATATATCTTATATAATTATAAAAAATATATACAAATATGTGATACTTAAATGCTGAAATACAAAAATGTTTTGAAAACAAGAATTCCCTTTATGCTGACATAACCAAAGTTGATGTATTACAGCCCACTTTTCACAACAAATACTGATGGATAAAATCAAGTCTCACTAAAGATTTCCTGCTGGATAATAATGTTCACTTTAAAATACAGTTACAAATGTTTTCATTTAGACTAGAAAATGAAAAACATGCAACAATATATATCATGAGGTCAGCTGGAGTGAGCTATTGAGTCAAGGTTTTACAAGAGTTTTTCTAGCATCACCTGACCCTAATGATCACAGAAACGGGAAAATTATTCTTGTAGCCTGGCCCAGAGAATCAGGAACACATGAATGACCTCCAATACGGAGGAAGAAACAACAGGGCAATTACTCAACCCACACTAAACGGCACACAGGGATTTATGAGAGGCTCCCTATGTAGTGCACACTCGAGGGGAGGCATCTCTCCAGGAGGGCCGAAAGCAATTGGACATGCAAGTGAAAGTGGACCATCTGAGACACAGATGACGAGGGCATGGAGGAAGGTGAATGCCGTCTTCACCAAACGACCAATCGGAGCGCAGGGCCAGGAAGTGAATGGGTTCATGGAGGTAAGTGGGGCTCAGAGGAAGGGGCCTCGCCGGCACACACAAACACAAAACAACCCCCTGAAACTCTCCAAAGACACATCAAACAGATCCCAACCACCCTCCCAGCAGGGAATGAGTGTTTGTAAAGGAGAGAGAGAGAAAGAGAGGGGAAGTGTTTGCAATGAGACAGTGTCAGTGTGTACTTCACTGTTATGAATGACGCTTCATGTACTACACACTTAACACACACAAACAGAGCTTTAATGTTTCTACCACACGAGTCCATCTGACTCGATCTGGCCCAAATTAAGAAATTAATACTTTTATTCACAAATTCAAAATAAAATAAAATAACTGCTTTGGTACGTGAGGCTCAGATTAATGAAAATTGCTAAACTGTTTCTATTAATTTGAGATGAGATTTATTAGATATCAGTACACTCGGGGAAGATTTTGCATGCATTTAAGCATCTATACACAACTGATCTGAATAGGTCCTATCGACAGCGCTTTATGAAGCTTTTAAACGTTCTCTCAGTCAGTTTACGGTCACCTGTCCTTGAAAAGGAAGGAGGAAGATTTCAGAAGCAGCAACAGGCTTCTCAAATCCCCCGGACACTGCCACTTGAAAGGAGAAGTGTGAAAGAGAGGAAGAGAGGGGCTGGTAATCCCGCCTCAGACTTTTGTTTGAAATGGAGACCCAATCCAAACACAGGGCACTGTGTGGAGGGGTTTATGGGAGAAAGCCGAGAAGCCATGAAAAGACACTTCCTCTCGGCAGGAGGAAGAAAAATAAAATGTGCAGCTTTAGCGTGTCAAAAGCGAGGGAGGGACGAGGAGGCCAGGGAAGAGTGATGAGATGGAGGGAAGATTCTCTCTGCAGGGGGAGAAAACCACATTCAGGAAACACACACACTGGTACACACATATTTGCAGTGAGTATCAGGGTTGCTTGGGGGACATCAGGGGACTCGAGTGTGAGAGAGACTACAAGCCTGAAAAGGAGACCAAGTACTCTTTATATGCAACTTGACTTTAAATGCTGTTAACTGCTTCAAAGGGAACAACAATAACATTAACACTTAATAATGTCACTCAATAATAAATCATCAAAGTCAACATGAAATTAGTGCTGACCCCATTTACTTAATGTTTTATTGTGCATGATTGATAAGTGCACATTATTCATAAGAAAAAAGGTTATCTTTAATCAAAAAGTTATTAAAATTAATAAAACGTTAATATTAATCATTAAATAAATATAAATACACTTAATTATAAATGTTTTTGAAATATAATAAACATTCAAATATAATACGTTGTAAAATGTATATTTGTAATATTAATAATATTTCAATTGTGTATAAATATATTTAAATTACATAACTATATTTATAAAACAATAAAATGAAATGAATATGTATAGTGAAAAAAAACTAAAAAACAAACAAAAGGAAAACAAAAGTTATTTTCTGCTGACATAATCAAAGAAAAATAATATTATCGACTTAATATCAATATATGTATTCTAAATGTTTTTAAAATATAATATAAAAATATATAAACAAATTAATAAATAATAAACAAAAAGAAAACAAGTTATTTTCTGTTGACAAAAAATATGATAAATTTAATATAAATACACTTAATTCTAAATGTTTTAAAAAAAAATATATAACAAATAAATATATGAACAAATTAAAAACAACTGAATTAATCATAATCAAAAGGAAAACAAGTTATTTTCTGCTGACATAATAAAAAAATCTCATCAATTTAATATAAATACACTTAATTCTAAATGTTTTTTTTAAAAATATAGTATAATTAAATATATGAACAAATTTAAAACAACTGAATTAATCATAATCAAAAGGAAAACAAGTTATTTTCTGCTGACATAATAAAAAAATCTCATCAATTTAATATAAATACACTTAATTCTAAATGTTTTTTTTAAAAATATAGTATAATTAAATATATGAACAAATTTAAAACAACTGAATTAATCATAATCAAAAGGAAAACAAGTTATTTTCTGCTGACATAATCAAAGAAAATAATATTATCAATTTAATATAATTACACTTTTTTCACTTGTTTTTGAAATATTTATGATATATTTACACTTATGTATCACAATTAATATAAATATATTTGATTATGAATACTTTTGAAATATAAAAATAAACATTCAAATATAATCATATTAATAATAACAACGTCAAATTTAATATTAATATAATACTTCAAATATATCTTATATAATTATAAAAAATATATACAAATATGTGATACTTAAATGCTGAAATACAAAAATGTTTTGAAAACAAGAATTCCCTTTATGCTGACATAACCAAAGTTGATGTATTACAGCCCACTTTTCACAACAAATACTGATGGATAAAATCAAGTCTCACTAAAGATTTCCTGCTGGATAATAATGTTCACTTTAAAATACAGTTACAAATGTTTTCATTTAGACTAGAAAATGAAAAACATGCAACAATATATATCATGAGGTCAGCTGGAGTGAGCTATTGAGTCAAGGTTTTACAAGAGTTTTTCTAGCATCACCTGACCCTAATGATCACAGAAACGGGAAAATTATTCTTGTAGCCTGGCCCAGAGAATCAGGAACACATGAATGACCTCCAATACGGAGGAAGAAACAACAGGGCAATTACTCAACCCACACTAAACGGCACACAGGGATTTATGAGAGGCTCCCTATGTAGTGCACACTCGAGGGGAGGCATCTCTCCAGGAGGGCCGAAAGCAATTGGACATGCAAGTGAAAGTGGACCATCTGAGACACAGATGACGAGGGCATGGAGGAAGGTGAATGCCGTCTTCACCAAACGACCAATCGGAGCGCAGGGCCAGGAAGTGAATGGGTTCATGGAGGTAAGTGGGGCTCAGAGGAAGGGGCCTCGCCGGCACACACAAACACAAAACAACCCCCTGAAACTCTCCAAAGACACATCAAACAGATCCCAACCACCCTCCCAGCAGGGAATGAGTGTTTGTAAAGCAGAGAGAGGGAGGACGAGAGAAAGACAGAGAGAAAGGGGGAGTGTGTTTGCAGTGAGACAGTGCTATGAATGACTGGACACTTAACACACACAAACAGAGCTTTACTGTTTCTACCACACGAGCCCATCTGATTCTGTGCTTCAAACATACAATATGCTAAAACTGTGTGCAAAAATGTTTTAATTAACCATATCCCAAACTGAGTGCGCTATTTTTTTAAATTAAGAAATTCATACTTTTATTCACCAAGAATGCATTGAATTGATCAAACGTGACTGTAAAGACATTTATAATGTTACAAAAGATTCCAATTTTAAATGCTGTTCTTTTAAACTTAAAATAACTTCTTAAAAGGATTCTGGAAAAACAAATGTATGATGGTTTCTACCAAAATATGAAGCAGCACCACTGTTTTCAACATTGATAATAATAAGATATGTTTCTTGTGCAGCAAATCATTGATTTCTGAAGGATCATGTGACACTGAAGACTGGAGTAATGATTCAGCTTTGAATCACAGGAATAAATGACATTTTAATATGTATTCAAATAGAAAACAGCTATTTTAAATTGTAATAATATTTCACAGTATTTACTGTATTTTTGACCAAATAAATGCAAACAAATGTCTGTACTGGACCAACAACAGTGACATTTAATCACTCACTTGCTGTTTCAGACGCCCTGTTTTCCAAAATGCATCGTTTTTTTCCATAAAATCATGATCACATTTGTAATATTAGAAAATATATATAATAAACGTTAAATGCAAAATAATCAACATTAAATATTCAAACACAACTCCTTATCAATCAGTTGGGAATGTGTTGTGAAGCTAAAAAAGTCCCAAACATCCATTTTAGGTTTACAATGGAAACCTTATTATAGATAATATAGAGATTTTTTACTACTGACATACTACCGGATTTTATATATAAAAATAATTATAAATATTATCATTTTATGAAATAAAAACACTTATTTGAATGACCATTTGCCACAAATATGAAAAAAAAGCAGCCAAACATCTGACCATCGTAATACATTTTGAAAAATAAAAACACATTTCTTATCTTGAATACATTTTCTGCAGCAGGCTATGAGCGCACAAACAATACTTTGAAAAATGTACCACATGAGAGCAAAACATATTTCCATTGCTAGAAGGGAAAAAGATAATGTGCGACAGCAAAAGCAATTCATGATGTCAAACATTTATCATTCCAGTATTTAAGTCAGCCGTCTGTATGCGCTGATGTATTTATAATCATGCTCGATTCCTGAAACTGAACTCAAACCTTTAGTGAACCCTCATCCTTAGTGCAAACTGCACTATTGCTCGGTCTAATTGTACAGTTTTTGCAAATACTGAGAAGAACGATTTTTGTATTAGTCCTTATCAAACACGATATGCCATTAAACATCATGTCTAATCAACTGTCACCATATATTACTTTATAACTGAGCTGTCAATCAAACACTAGCTCTCACCTGATTGGCTAAAACTAACAACACTTGCATTATTTTTCCATTAATGGAAATAAAAAACAACATTTGAACCCACATGAAGCTCTGTTCACATGCAAGAAACACTGCAACATAGGTGAAAAAACAGTAACGGAAAGCGAAGAACGAAAGAGAAAAGAGGACAGGTGGGAAAGAGAGGAAGGATTGACGGCGTGTAAGAGGGGGAAGGAGGTTAGTGAAGTGATTCATTTGTATTAGTGCCACTGCCCTGTAGCCAAGACGCAACGGCAAATTATTTCTGAAACAAACTGGAGGATCATCAGAGCTATTACCTGCTCTGGCCGAAGGGCATCGTGTGTGTGTGTGTGTGTGTGTGTGAGACGCACAATCGCTATCTCTTTCAGTCCAGCCACAAAAGAGCAAAGAAAAGGAGGAAAATAAAGAGAGACTTCATCATATATAAATAGATACAGATAGACAGATACATAACAGATTTACTTTAGTATCACTGAGATATAGCAGTTTTTATTCATATTTTTAAACTTAATTCTTATTTTTATTATTTGTTTTAAAAACAAGTTTTATTAATTTTTGTCATTTTCATGAATTTTTTTAATTGATTGTTTATTCAGCATCCCACATCTGATAAAACTCAAAGAAAATGGGAAAATTATGCTTTGGCAATTAACTGAAATAAAATGATTAAAAATACATTTAAATGAATAAATAAATAGATATATATATTTAAAAATATATTGTATTTCATGTAATGAAAGTTTATTTAATTTTTGTATTTTAGTTTTAGTTAATAACCCTGCTACAGATATAAACATATCTTAGTGCTTAATTAGCATAAATGTTCAAACTCAACATTATACATTAGTTTAAATCGATTTATAAGAGCAATAATCTGACGTAAACAATTCAAATCAAAGCCAGACGTGTATAAATCGTCAGCATCCCGTCTCACCAACAACTGAAGGAATTCTCTCAGTCTTGTGGCACACAGGTGCCAGGCAATTAGAGTCGACATGAAAACACACGCAACTGCCAATTTCTAATTTAAGCCCTAAAGAGCCTCGGATGAGCTGACCTCTGCAGCGCCTCTGTCCTCTCTACCTCAGCAAGATTGATGGCCACAGCAGAATTCATGACAAAACTGTGCAAATCTATCATAAATCTATCAATCTGCTTAATAGAGTACCTACAGAGCTCCATGATCGATTGATGCTGCTCAATAATTAAAACAATATTTAGAATTTCAACAGCTGGAAACACATCAGCAGACACGCATTGGGTTTCCAAGTCAAAGCTGGATTCGGTACAATAACTGAAATTTGGGTGGGAGAAAACAATTATGTTTGACTTTTTTGGTCAAATATAGGGTGAATTCAGTAAATTGAAGCAAGCTGACAGTCATTTCAAAGGCAAAAATTGGCCAAATTTCCCTCAATTTGTATAAAAACCCCCCCAGCTCTACTGTAATAGCATTAATAAGTAAACTAATTGCAATATTAATAAGTAAAATAAAAACCAACAAATTTTAACTTGAGCTTGAACGGCATTAATGTAAAATTAATAAAGAATAATCGGTTATAGGTATCGGCCAAAATTTTCATATCGGTGCATCCCTAGTTTAAATAAATTCTCTGATTTTAAACTTGGAATAAATAGAAAAATGCAGAATAAATACATTTAAATAAATATGCATACTTCTACATTTTAGTTTTGCTTAGAATAAATTGTAAAACATTAGAACATTAGATTAATTAATTAATTGATTAATTAAAGAAAAATTTCGTTAAAAAAATCAAAAACATAAAAACATTTAAATAACTTATAATTATCATGAGCACTTAAACAGAATTAAAACAATTAAAAAAATGTTTAATAAATCCAAATGAATACATTTCTTTAATTTTTAACTTAGTGCTTGGACGAAATGAATCATTAAAAAAAAAGTGCTGTAAAATAAATACATTTAATTAAATTTCCAAAATGTCTACATTTCCTGAGAACTTCAATTATCTAAAAAAATTAATAAAAAAAACCTAGATAGTAATATCACCAGTTTTAAGACAGTGGTACCAATTTAACTTTCACTATGATCCCACAGAGTAAGACTTTGTCACATATGAGTATTTGTGTTTAGCTCATGGTAAAGTGTGTATGCGAGTAATCTAGAGGCCATTACGGCAAGACTTGTCACCCTCACTCGGATGTTACTTTTCACCTCCGTGATGAGTTTTAAATCAATCCTGCCTGACTGCACGATGGTAAAACGAGCCCGATTACTCATCTCACTGATGTCAAACCACATTTTGATGATACATATATAACTGACCGTCCAAATGACCCATTCATACCAATGAGTGAATGACCAACGTGCTCCGAAAACACACTCAAATCATGACTCAGGAAATCTGCGTTTTCACTCACCATCTTTAGCAAAACTGAAGCTTTCAAATTTCATATGTATTACATTAAAGCTTTTAAAATTTGATATATACCACACACACACACATCTACAGAACATACAATCAAATTACACCAGTAATGATTGTCGAATTGTGAAAAAAATAAACAAATGCTCCCTGATGACTACATATTGAATAAATGTGCACTCTGAATACACACCATGTTTCACCCACTACTCTTTGGCTGAGGAAAATCAGTTATGACGGTAATGAGATTTTCAGTTTTTGTCCGAGCGGGTGAGAGAATGAGTGAGCGAGCGAGCGAGCGAGAGAACGGGAGAAATGGAGGATGCCGTGAACCATCAGATTCTCCTGACAATGAAAAACATTCCCTCCTCCGGCAGTGATCCCATCCTGACGACTGAAGTGTGAGGGGGATATCAGCATCAATAATCTTTCATCAAGTCAAAAGCACTCGGCTGCAGCCTGCCAAGCACTCAATAGACAACTGTGAGCCATCACTCGCCGCCGAGTGAGAGAAAAGAACAGAGACAGAGAGCTGAAGCACTCCGGGTGGTGAGGAGATGGAAAGGGCCATCTTACTTTTCACGCTATCTGCTGCACGCACTCTCACTCTTTTGTAAGGCAGCTGTTACATCTTTGTTCACGCTCTCCACTGAGGGAAATCCTGACGCTGGCTTGCATACTATGAAGCAGCAGGTCACTCCACTGTCTTGTAAACAGATATTACAGCAGGTAAACAAAGGTAAATGAATACACAGGCAGAGACACACATAATTCAGAAGGCTGATTTCCCTGAAATCCCTCAGCAAACGTTATATCAAGCGATATCAAACACACTATTAACTGAAGATGCACAATATCTGTATTAGCATCTGCAGATGACCATATTCTGAAATGACTGGCATCATTATGATTGGCTAGTTGGAAGCAGATAATATAATGATATCATAAAAGCAAATAATGTTTCCAATTCCGACTATATAATACAATTTCATTTAATTTTTAGTACAATAAAATACTTAAAATAATATAATATTATATAATTATTATGACAATATATAACACTTTAAAATAATATAACGTTATCAGTTATTTTAGTATTATTTAAATACTATTATTTTTTATTAATATACTGAATTTTATTTGATATATTTTCAGTTTTCATTTATTTCGATTTTTAGCAATTTTATGTGCTTTTATTTTCATTTTTATTTAATTTTTGCTCAGTTTTTTTTTTCCAGTTAGTAATTTTAGTACTTCTACTTAAACTTATTACAGGTATTTGCCAAGGCAACATTTCTCATTTAAATTTAATTGAAATTTCTCATCTAATATTTATTTTATTTCAGCTTAATTTCAATTGAGAAAAGTATTTTAATAGTTTTAGTTAATGGTAATAACCCTGAATATTATTATAAAATTATTTAGCCTCTTTTAAAATGCTAGCTCTCGTAAAATAAATTAAATAAATAAATTTTTATTACCATATCAGCATCAAAGCTTATATTCATGGCATAAATAAATAAATGATTGAATGAAAAAAAGGAATATAATATACAATTACCAGATATCATAAAAACAGAATACATGTATAATACCAGTCTTAAATAAATAAATACATACAGCTGTATTTTACATATCACCTTTAAATGTGGTTTTCTCAAACTGCTTTTAGTTTTAACAAAAATTTAAAAAAAATATATATATAGCATCCTTCAATTTAAATCTGTAGGACTGCTTTGACCTGTTTAATCATGCACTAGGCAAAAATGATACGTTCAGATGCTGAGAAAAGTATCAGCACAGCTCTTCTCATCAAGCCACATACTTTTAGGCATCATTCATGCTTGTAACAAATATGCATAACAAATTATGCATCAGCATGTCTCAGCCTGATCTAACAGATAAAGACATAAGTCTGAGTTCAGCAGCATTAAAATAAATCCTGCATTATGATGCATTAGACCAAAGCGCAGGCCGTGTCTGACGGGACTCGTACCCTCAGGAGTGACTGATACACCCCTCTGAGTGATGGATAGCAGTCAGAAAGCTCTCAGTTCAGCCCCAAGGGGAGTGGTTTGGGACTGTAATAGTGTCCTTAATTGCCACCAAAACACTCTTTTCTCCAGGTCATTAGACAGATTGGGAATGTGAGCGAGTGTGTCAGGCTTAAAGCGGGAAACACCTCGAGACATCGCCTGGAAGCGGAGCAGGTGAGCAGCTCCAGACAATGGTCTATGGACCCTATTATCTCCTGAAACATCTCATCTTCTTCAAACAGCACTAATGGAGTGATGATTGGGTGAAGACTCCGACACAATCCAGTCATTGATCATGGAACTGACACTGGATGTGATGCTTATTGAATATGCTTCCACATCCTGAACAGAGTTCAATCTTCAAATACTACACTTCACTTTCTTAAATACTTACAGCCGCCATGTTTGATGTCTGACTACGCAAAACAAAGCATTCTTTGAGTTTTTAATACATGAAACATTTATAGAGCCTCATTAAGAAGTCCAAACATTATTCAAATTGACCACAAGCTTGTATTCAGGCAAAGATTTAGGGGAAAAAATATGTTTCCATTCAAGTTTTAAGATGAATTGTTTCAAGATTATTGTTTTAAAATTGAAAAAATGTTTTGTAAAGAATAAACTAGGGTTACAAAATTTTAGGAAGACAAATATCTAATTGCATTTGTTCTGATAAAAATGCAAATTTTTAATAAAATTTTTAATGCAAAGCTCCAGGTTTTCTGTGCTTGTTTTAGACCTGCACAGTTTAGCCAAACATTATTACATTATATTATATTATAATGGTTATTATCATAACAGCATATTATTGCTATTAAATAAAAAAAAAATTAAGAAAATAAGATATTACTATTTTAATTAATAATAAAAATAATAATAAAAAATATTTTCAAGCTAATATTAATATTTATGGCTGTCTTAATTGATTTTTGAACGTTAAACCATCAAGATTTTATTCTGGTAGAAATATGCAGGAAGCCTTTAAAGCTTCTATTTTGTTAAATTTTTTAAAAAGATCCTGGTTTGCTGTGCTTGTTTTAGAGCTGCACAATTTAGCCAAAAAGTATTACTATTAAACTATTAAATAAAAAATTAAACAAAACAAGAGATTACTATTTTAATTTTTCACTGTAAAAAAAAAAAAGAGTAATAATAATAATAATAAAAATTCACACTAATAGTAATATGTATGGATGTCTTAATTCATTTTCGAATGTTAAACCATCAAGTTTTTATATTACAATTTTTAATGAATTACCAAAAAAAAAAGAATACATTTTTTTTACTATTAAATTAAAACAAGAGATTAAGATTTTAATTCTTCACTGTAAAAAAAATGAGTAATAATAATAATAAAAATAATTTCACACTAATAGTAATATTTATGAATGTCTTAATTCATTTTCAAATTTTAAACCATCAAGCTTTTATTCTGGCAGAAATACACAGAAAGCCTTTAAACCTTCTTTTTTATTTAATTTTTGAATTGTTAAACTATTTTCAATGCAATTTTTTTTAAATGCTCCAGGTTTGCTGTGCTTGTTTTAGAGCTGCACAATTTAGACAATTTAACAACAGAGTAATAATAATAATAAAATAATAATAATTTCATACTATTAAGTGACCCAAACTCAGAACAGATGCAGACATGGAGTTCATGTGGAGCAGCATTTATTGTGAACCAAGCTGCTCTGAGACACTGAAAACACCAGAACACGAGCTGCTCACGTGTAAAACAACACGGTGCCACGTTTCACTTTGAAACATGTAGAACATGTATTTAATTACATCGCAGCCTTTGCAATTTGATGAAAGCACTAAGCCATGTTGCTATTTTGGTTTTAAACTTCTGCAAAATAGAAAGAAACTTGGCTAATAACACAAATAATAAAAAAAATTATTTGATTAGTTAACAAATCTATTATAAACATTACTTCAATTCGTAGGGCCTGAGAGAAAAGAATCTTGTCATGATGAATTTTTGACTTTTAAAACAATCTTGTTTTCAAGGCTACCAGCTAATACTTTGGACAGGTGACCCACCTGGTGCTGTCCACCCCGGGTTTGGTGTATCCCTCCACACAGCCCTCCCATACGCTGTTGGCCATGGCGTTCCCGATGGCTGTCATCCCCATGCTGAGTTCCACAGGCCAGTCGTCCAGGTCCAGAGACCGTACGCGGGACAGATGGGTGCCCAGGTTCCTGTGCATCCCGGAGCACTCGATACAGATCAGAGCGCCGAGGTTCAGACTGGCCCAGTCTGGATCTGAGGGTCAGAGACAATTACAATTCAGTTTTCCTTACCAAAATTACATTTTATGAAATTCAAACTCTGATATGCTATAAGTGTGGTCTGATGGGTCATTTTCAGCAATGACAATCTGAAACGATCCAACAAAAATAGATTTTTTTTTTTTTACATAATTGATTTTATTTCTACATATTTTTACAATTATTTTATTATTTTAAAGTTTGTGAATCTACCCCCCAAATGTCTGAAAAATTATTATTTTTTTTTTATGTTATTTTTAATTATGTTTTATTATATTAATGTGGGTGAAACTACCCTACAAAAATGCCTGGAAAAAATATTTGTATTAAATTATTTACATAATTTGTATTATTTTAATGTGGGTGAAACTACTCACTGGGGGCGTCACAGTCTGCACAGAAGCTGTTTCCCCTCACATTCCTGATGGATTGGATGGTCACTGCATCACTCTGGCTTCCTAATCGAGACTATGTGACATAACAATTCAGTTATCACAGTTTGAAAAGAGCAGAAGGGTACATAAGGCATACTAACCTATTTCCACGGTACCTAAATGAACACATCTTACCTTGTTCTTGCTGCTCTCACAGGACTGTAGACTGGCAAATATCTGGCTCTCAATGGCCTGAACCCAGAGGTCTCTTTCCTCATACGTAGATGCCTCAAAATGCCACATCTGACCCGTCAGGGACACAATGATGAACTCAAAGGACTCCTCTTGCTCTGAAACACACCAAAGGGGAGATGAGTTTGGATACGGTTTTAAAAATTTTAGTTTGCAAACTTTTCAGCGGAAATGATTTGCGTGTCCACAATGAAAGCAAAAATGTTATGCAACATGACACAATTACCAGGGGTTAAAGCAACAAAAAAAAAACTTTACTCTCACAGGACTGTAGACTGGCAAATATCTGGCTCTCAATGGCCTGAACCCAGAGGTCTCTTTCCTCATACGTAGATGCCTCAAAATGCCACATCTGACCCGTCAGGGACACAATGATGAACTCAAAGGACTCCTCTTGCTCTGAAACACACCAAAGGGGAGATGAGTTTGGATACGGTTTTAAAAATTTTAGTATGCAAACTATTCAGCGGAAATGATTTGCGTGTCCACAATGAAAGCAAAAATGTTATGCAACATGACACAATTACCAGGGGTTAAAGCAACAAAAAAAAAACTTTCCGGGGGGGTGCCCTGGTAGGGGGGCAGCACATGCAAAGCATGCAATGACTGTGACAACTTTAACATTTGAAAGGATACTATGGCAAAGTTATCGCTTTCCTTATTCAAACCGATTTTTTTTCATGAATATATGGTTGACCTAAAGAATGATAACTATATCATACACTTGGAAAATTATGAGCTACATCACACTAGGGGTGTGACAATACACTTAGCTCACAAGATGAGGCAAAATACAGATATTTGGTTTACCTAGAACGACAAAATATTTTACTACTATTTTTAAGAAATGTTCAATGACAAAATATTAGTCTTTTAATCATAAAAAGTAAAACAATTCAGTTGTATTTTGAAATATTTTAACTAATCTAGGGCTGTAACTAATGATTATTTTGGTAATCAAGTAAGCTACTGATTATTTTGACAGTTGAATAATCTTGATATTTTTTAGTAACACAAATAAAGTAAAAACTAGGCTTTAGTATGACTATTATAAACTAACGATGAAGCAATAATAATTGGCTCAAATAAAATATCAAAACCAAGTAATTACATGATTTTATTCAACAACACTGTTAAAATACATAATGTAATATGCCTATACATAATATGAACATAACCAACTTAAATACATGATGTATTATAACAAATACCTGCAGAGGGCGCCGACAGCCTGGTGACGTTTCACTTTACAGCGTGATTAAACAATGTTTAAATCCATTTAATTTTCATATTTGGCCACATACAAACTCAGAAACTTTTATTTTGAAATCGCAATGTACAATAAATGGCATATTTAGAAATAGGTTTATGTATTCTCCTGTGTTGGCAAAGGTTTATAATTTTTTTTTTTTTACAAATTTAGTGAGATAATGCACAGTTTTCCCAGATGAACGTTAAGCAATTCAAATTCACGGCATATGCAGAGGAAGAGTTTAGCCTCTTTCACACATATAGTCTTTACTGGTAAATTACCGGTAAGTTACCATTAAGAGATAATGTGTGAACAGGACCTTTTCAAAAATCCTGGTAAATTTGTTCTGGCATATCGTTCTTATGGAGATGACGTGATTAAGTTAACGTTACTCCGAGCTGTTTACAAAGCTCCGCTGCTTTTTAATTCGTTTTTCTGTGTAAATATGGACATCTTTGACCATTGCGACTCTGCAATTGGATACTATTATGCGCATCTCGTTTTTACAAGAACAAAAAATTCTGATTGGCTAGTAATGTTAGTTTGGTTGAGAGTGAAAGCTGTGCTCCTCTCATACCATTGGTAGGCGAACTCATGGACTCGAAAATGATATCAAGTTTTTTCCCCGCAGCCAAACGCTGTACACCGAAGATCCGACACGGTGCCGGAGAACTTTAAGCCCTGAATTACATTACACAATTATCATATTTGATGTTTATTAATAAATGTGACCCTGGATCACAAAATTAGTCTTAAGTCGCTGGGGTACACTTTTAGCAATAGCCAAAAAAAACACTGTGTGGGTCAAAATGATAAATTTTTCTTTTATGCCAAAAATCATTAGGATATTAAGTAAAGATCATGTTCCATGAAGATATTTTGTAAATTTCCTACCGTAAATATATCAAAACTTAATTTTTGATTAGTAATATGCATTGCTGAGAACTTCATTTGGACAACTTTGAAGGCGATTTTCTCAATATTTAGATTTTTTTGCACCCTCAGATTCCAGATTTTCAAATAGTTGTATCTCTGCCAAATATTGTCCTATTATAACAAACCATACATCAATGGAAAGCTATTTATTCAGCTTTCAGATGATGTATAAATCTCAATTTCGAAAAATGTACCCTTATGACAATAAGGGTCACAAATGTGTATTGTTTAATGCAATTAATCCATTTTTGTTTTTACATTTTGTTTGTGTGTGTGTGTGCGTACATATATATATATATATATATATATATATGCTTAAAATTATTTTTTATCATTTTTATTTAAAAACTTTATTTTAAAATATTTTTCTTTACAAATATTATATTAAATAATTATTACATTAAAATAATAATAAAAATATAAAAAATATGACATTGCAGATTAAAGAAACAAAAACATAAATGCCATTATTTCCTAGTTCCAGATCATCTTCACTACAGGCTGAAAATACAAACATTTAAATGGCCAATATCCAAGGTGCATTATGGGTATCTGCGATTAGTGTCAGTTGCTGTTGTTCATCAGCATCGTAAAATCCAAGTGATTAAAAAGGTAAATACATCCATTAGAGTACTTATCTCATTACCAGTGAAGACTCATTATTATTGCAGCTGCCTAAATAGAATATAATGTGGGTTAATCATTCTGGTCACAGTAATTTCCACATCGCAAAAACACATGCGAGGTACTGCAACGTTTCTACCGAGCTCAAATGAGGGGCGAGAGGTGAAAAACAGACCATCATTTCTGCAATTTGCTCAAAATTCATTTCAAAACCATGATTACTTTGATATGTACGGGACGATGATTACACACGTGAGTATTATAGCCAATGAAGCTGCATGAGGCGAAAATAAGTTCACAGACTCAATCACTGCAGTTGTTCTACAGAAAAAAGGCTGTTTATTTGTATTAAAACACACAACATAACACCATTTATTGACACCCACTGTAAATGATCATTAGCACACTACTGAGGTCTCACTTTTAGAGAAATTATCATGAATTATCAAGGTCACATGCCAACCCCAGTTTTTTTTTGTTGTAAATCTCTCCTCTACATTGTGAGATACATATTTAACAGGTTTCGCAAGGATATAATATATATATATACATATATATATATAATAAAAATATATACAGTATATGAAAATGCACTGCATTAAAGGAAAAACGAAAGCATTGTATCTACAAAAATTACCCAAAGACTCTGAGTTCTGTTGATATAAAATGTGCAATAACACAAGCTCCCAATCAGCCACTGGTGCTCAGAAATTAGCAGTAATGAGACGGAGAAGAGCAGGTTCTGCCTGACTACATCCAGTTAAAATCCAATCTGAGGGACTGGAGGCAAAGAGGGCAGAAACAACTTACCTTAATTAATACGCTACAATAAAAGAAATAAAGCAACATCTAAAACCACAGTCTTTCTCTCCTCCTCGCTCTTGCGATCTTCATTCATGTTTCTATTCACAACGCATTCACACTCAGACACTTCCATTTCAAAGGTTAAGGGTTGGTAAGATTTTTTAAAAATGTTTTTAAAGTCTTGTATCCTCACCGAGGCTTCATTTATTTGATTAAAAATACAGTAAAAACAGTAATATTGTGAAATATTTTTATAACTTAAAATAACTGTTTTCTATTTTAATATATGTTTAAATGTAATTTATTCCTGTGATGCAAAGCTGAATTTTCAACATCATTACTCCAGTCTTCAGTGTCACATGATCCTTCAGAAATCAACTTTTATGCTCAAGAAACATTTCTTCTTATTATCAATGTTGAAAACAGCAATCTTTACATAAACAAAAAAAAGTCTTAAATGTCACTTTTGATCAATTTAATGCATTCAGTATTCATTTCTGGGACTTGACTGCATCCATCAGGAATAAAACATTTTTTCCTCTTTTGAATAATATGTACTGATAAATCATGCACAATAAGACCAATAACATTTATTGAAACACTAACTAGGGTCAATTTTGGTCTTCAATTTGAGATCTGTTCCAGCAACCTGAAAAGCCCCAAAAAATCTAAGCAAATTAAGCACAGAAAGCGAGAATGAATAAGAGGAAAACTAATTGTGCATCCCATCTAATGGAGGCTGATGCTTCTAGTCCAAACGCCCTCTGGGTCAGACGCCTGCTCCAGTACCACATCTGGACCTGCCAGTGTGACCCGATTGCTATTCTGTCAGAGCACACAGCCACGCAACCACAAATCCATCACATCAGAGCCGCGCAAAGCCGCGAGGGGTTTAAGTCAAGGTGTGTGCGCAGCTTTACAAACTCCAATGGGTGACAATCTTGAATCCAACACATGTGCGCTAGTACACGAAACAGGTCTGGGCCTATAGAGATGCTAGCTGGTGTCTAAGAATTAACGGGCAGCTGGGAGGAACCAGACCTGCCTGTGCCATCTGTAAATGTCAGCGGCAGCGTTTGCTCATTTTACACATCATTAAAGGCAATATTCCTAACCTGTATTAGAGCAATCAGCACGCGCCCATTACTGACATGGGCCTGGGGGGATACGGGCCAAACACTGAGGAGGCGAGAACGCACTCACCGTCTCCATCAGACGCACACACACAGTGTAAACAATAACACCCCTTATACACACACACACGGCACTTCAGACAATGAACTGAAGGTAAATGCAGACATAAACACTCCCCAACAATGATCTGATGCATGTGAATGCACAAATATATACAGTACATGCAGTCGCATTTATCTTCTTTACAAGGTCTAACAGAGGCACAGGGCTTCAAGGAACCAACACATTTGGTCCAAAAACACATGAAGCTTCATTTGCTGCCGGCTGTCTGGAAGCTGGGCAAGTGTATTTATCAGCCTGGAGGATCAAAACAAGTAATGCTACATGGACATCATTATATCAGTATAAAAACTATTTAAAAGTAAAAAAAAATAAATAAATTGGATAGGACTAAATACTTTGTATTTAGAGCAAAAGTGAATCAGGAAACTGATTAAATGATTGGAAGATCATATTGCTTATTTTATATACTGATTATTTATATGTTCAAATGTCTGATTATCGATATGCAGAACCAATATTAAATTGTTTTATAAATAATAAAAACATAATAATTTTTTTAAAATTATGTTATTATAAAAACATAATAAAAATAAGTTTAAATATTTCATATTTAAATACATTAAATACATAAAAAAAAAAAAATGCACATTTCATTTAATCAACACAACCTCATGCTTGAGATGCAATAAAAATTAAAAAAAATGTCAAGAACAGAGCTATAATATTGATTTTATGAGAATTCGCCATTTAGGGTAACCTTCCTGGTAAAATTCCTGTTTATAAAATAAATGTGCTTCTAAAAGAAGGTTTATATTAAATGACAACACAAACACTACTTGCAGTAGCTGGGAATTTGAACTCAACGTGGATAAAGCTGACCATTTGTTAGGGACCGTCTCAAGCAGGAGTTGCATGTTATACTTCATTTTAGGTATAGGAGCTTTTTATTGCTTGAAAGTAATTCAAGTGATTTAAAAACCATGAGACTTGCACAGACACCTTGTATAATGAAATTCTCATTTTTTTTGTATAATCATGATTGATCTAGTGTACACGCAGTGTATGCATAAAACTGCACTTGTTTTGTGTAAATTTGGACCGCAGAACACATTTCACAATCATGCGAAGCAAGTTTTCTTCCAAAACGGTTCCTGCACTTCCTTTACAATGGGGAAAGTACTATTGGCACCAGAAAATGTTCTTTAAGTTTGTTCTGCTCTTTAAAGCAGAAAAAGCTTTTTAAGTTGTGGCTTTCAGCCAATGAAGTGCTTTTCCAGAGTATTCCCCTTTAAAGTTCTGTTCCATGTGCAAATTGCCATGCATGCCATTGCTAAATATTGCTCTTCAGTTGAAAAAACAACACATATCTGATTAAATTCTTGTTACATTTGTTGTCCAAGTGCTTTGTTTTATTTTTCATTATGTGACTGTTCCCAAGTAGCCATTTCCCCTCCCGCCATCTCTCCCCCTGTCAGCATGGTGAAGCCCATTGTAGACAGTATTCATGTCTATGAGCACATTTCTGACAATGCTTTGTCGCTGAGCTGTGATTTCCCCCCTCTACTAATGGCCTTTAATTTCTCTCGGCAGCCTCAGCAGAAGGACGGCCCTTCTATAATGCTATTTTTGTTATTTTATTGTGCCTAGTGAGAGCTGTGTGTGTGTGTGTGTGTGGGGCAGAGTATGCGGACTGCCGGTTTAAGTGCCTCCATTCTGTATTTGGATGGGAAGACTGTACATACAAACTTAAACGTCTGGGATGGATTGATAGTTTTTATATGTATGAGATTTTATAATTAATATTTTAAAAAGTATTTAAAATTGTGTGTTTAAATATGTAAATACCAAAAATAACAATAATAATGATTAGATTAGATTAAATATTTAAAAAACATAAAATGTAATAATAATTTTAAATATATATATATATAAAAATATATAATAATAATAGTTACTATTAATAATAACAATAATAATAATAATGAGAAAATATTTTGTTTTTAAATATTAGCTTTAAATATTTAAACATTAATAATTTAATTCAAATGTAATAGTGGTAATAGCTGGTACTACTACTGCAGTAGTAGTTATATATTAAAAAATTTAATAATCATCACAACTCCTACTAGTAATAATACCTATTATTTTTATATTTAAATTTAATTATTACATTTTAATGTTTAAATATGTTAAAAACTTAAAAACTAATTAATTATCCAAAAAGTATTTGTGATTCAAATTGTAAAAACTATACATTTAGTTCAGTCTAATTTAATGTTATATTTTATAGAATTGCAAGTGTGCAATGAGAATGCAGCTTTAAAAAATATATAATAATAATAGTTATTAATAATAACAATAATAATAATAATAATGAGAAAATATTTTGTTTTTAAATATTAGCTTTAAATATTTAAACATTAATAATTTAATTCAAATGTAATAGCGGTAATAGCTGGTACTACTACTGCAGTAGTAGTTATATATTAAAAAATGTAATAATCATCACAACTCCTACTAGTAATAATACCTATTATTTTTATATTTAAATTTAATTATTACATTTTAATGTTTAAATATGTTAAAAACTTAAAAACTAATTAATTATCCAAAAAGTATTTGTGATTCAAATTGTAAAAACTATACATTTAGTTCAGTCTAATTTAATGTTATATTTTATAGAATTGCAAGTGTGCAATGAGAATGCAGCTTTATTTGTTAACTACATATAAAAAATAAGTCGATTTGTAGAAACTGCATGTTTCCTATAGAAGACTACAGAAAGCCCAGATTAATCAAGCTCCAGAATGGCAGGGCAGAGCAGATCGCTTTCCTTTACAGGAGCGAAGATAAAGGTATGGTCACAAAGGCATTACAGCTCCTGTCAGTCGACTCACCAGGAAACCTGGATCATCTTTTAAATACTTGAGATGTTCATTATACTGCCGTACATCCAGCGGGAACGGAGGAGATGCTCCACTGAAGCTCTTCAAATGGAGACACTCTGCATGTAGAGGAATTAAAGGCCTGTTTGCTGTTGGATTCAACTCAAACTCAGGGTCGAGACAGTTCAAATGGTCAAGGCCTGCTTGAATCAGCACTGAAATGAACTGATTCACTAAAATGAATCAGACTTCATTTAGTTGTCTAAGCATGTCTTAATTGTAGACGTTCACGTAAAACCATCAGCTGCCGAAGACTATTTGTGAATCAGCGCTGTAAAAATCTCCCGGACACTTCCCAGAGACGTTCGCTCATAAAGCAAAGCACGAAAAAGTTGCCTAACCTTCTTCGAAAGCGACAGCACATTTGATTTATGATGCTTCACAACAGCTAAAATTCGATTTCTGCCAGCATTCGCCGCTTTTGATTGCCCCGTAAATGAGATAAACTGATAGCAATTTATTCAAGGATCCAAGCGCCCCCTCCACCCCTCCCATCTCTCCCACTCCTCTGCCTTCAGTAGATACAACTTGCTCCATGTGAGTGATTCTCATACTTAAGCAATATGTCTGTATTCTGCATGCACTCACTAGAACAGACAAGCGTGCACTAATAGAACCTTTCAGGCTGTACAGGGGCAAAAACGACGACGTTCATGATGGAAATTGCGTCCGCGCACACATTCAGCCACTGTTATTCTGCCAGATGACCAAGCCAAGCTTAAGAAAATCAGAGGTTAGACCTCGTACTCTTGAGGAACTGTCTGCGTAATGAGACAGAACGAGCGCTAAGAACGTCTTTAACTCCTGCTGCAATGGGAAATGACCACGTTTGCGATCCCTTGAGCTTGTAATGTCATCCATACACATTTAAAACTAATAAAACAGCCACAACAGTGGCGCTGGATCATTTGATGCAATTTTAGCTCATGTAAAAACACAATTAAACTTGATCCTGGTCGCATTTAAATAGCTGAAACGGATGAAAATTAAACAAAAATCCTTCTTCAAACCCTAAATGTCTTTATACCACCTACAGATATTTATTCATCATTTAAGTGCTTGATTGCGGTCTTTTTGTGTGACTTCAAAGATGCACATAGGCTAAATGTGGATTTATTGAATAGTTTTCCAAAAAAAACAACAATTTTATTAGGAAGCGTCTGTGTCTTCATCATTGATGGACGGTGTCCATCTACTTGATGGATTTTGGAACAAAACAGCCTGAGGGATGCGCTTTTGTTTCCTCAATAACAACCAATTAGGAGTCTGTATTTGTCATTGGGACGGGCAATAAAACCCAAGTGGCACCGTCTTCATGACACATCATCTCTGTTGTACATGGCACAAAACAATGGATCAACAATGAATTTTTTCTAATTCAGAAAAAGATTGAATTATTTTATTAGCCACAGGCCAACTGGACTTTTTTATATGAGAGCATTTTGTACCTAAAACAAGCCTACAAATGCTAAAACTTTTTCTGATATCCAATAAACTACGGGTGTTTGTGTTATTTTGTTACCAATGGGGACAGTGAGATATAGATGATATAGTAAATGGTAATTTTTTGTACAAATAACACAAACTTGTACAGTTGTGCATCCCTTTACCTTCATTCCCTGCAGAAAGGCCGTCCGGTTTGGTGATGCCTGTGCTTTTTTTCCGTCTGTGTTTCTTGCGGTTGGCATGAGGTGATGGTGGAGGCTCAAGTTTGGGACTGGTGGCGCTGTTCATGCCAGGGGCGGAGCTGAGAGGATCTGACATCCCATTGGCTGGAGGAAAGAAAACAGACATGAAGTTCAACCAAAGATGACAAACCCTGAAATCCTTACAGTCAAACTCCACAAACATTTTTGCTACTTTTTTTTTTCTTACTGGCCAAATTGTATTAACTTTATATAAACTATGTATTATATTTCATTCATATATATATATATATATATATATATATATGTATATATCACTAGAACAGACAAGCGTGCACTAATAGAACCTTTCAGGCTGTACAGGGGCAAAAACGACGACGTTCATGATGGAAATTGCGTCCGCGCACACATTCAGCCACTGTTATTCTGCCAGATGACCAAGCCAAGCTTAAGAAAATCAGAGGTTAGACCTCGTACTCTTGAGGAACTGTCTGCGTAATGAGACAGAACGAGCGCTAAGAACGTCTTTAACTCCTGCTGCAATGGGAAATGACCACGTTTGCGATCCCTTGAGCTTGTAATGTCATCCATACACATTTAGAACTAATAAAACAGCCACAACAGTGGCGCTGGATCATTTGATGCAATTTTAGCTCATGTAAAAACACAATTAAACTTGATCCTGGTCGCATTTAAATAGCTGAAACGGATGAAAATTAAACAAAAATCCTTCTTCAAACCCTAAATGTCTTTATACCACCTACAGATATTTATTCATCATTTAAGTGCTTGATTGCGGTCTTTTTGTGTGACTTCAAAGATGCACATAGGCTAAATGTGGATTTATTGAATAGTTTTCCAAAAAAAACAACAATTTTATTAGGAAGCGTCTGTGTCTTCATCATTGATGGACGGTGTCCATCTACTTGATGGATTTTGGAACAAAACAGCCTGAGGGATGCGCTTTTGTTTCCTCAATAACAACCAATTAGGAGTCTGTATTTGTCATTGGGACGGGCAATAAAACCCAAGTGGCACCGTCTTCATGACACATCATCTCTGTTGTACATGGCACAAAACAATGGATCAACAATGAATTTTTTCTAATTCAGAAAAAGATTGAATTATTTTATTAGCCACAGGCCAACTGGACTTTTTTATATGAGAGCATTTTGTACCTAAAACAAGCCTACAAATGCTAAAACTTTTTCTGATATCCAATAAACTACGGGTGTTTGTGTTATTTTGTTACCAATGGGGACAGTGAGATATAGATGATATAGTAAATGGTAATTTTTTGTACAAATAACACAAACTTGTACAGTTGTGCATCCCTTTACCTTCATTCCCTGCAGAAAGGCCGTCCGGTTTGGTGATGCCTGTGCTTTTTTTCCGTCTGTGTTTCTTGCGGTTGGCATGAGGTGATGGTGGAGGCTCAAGTTTGGGACTGGTGGCGCTGTTCATGCCAGGGGCGGAGCTGAGAGGATCTGACATCCCATTGGCTGGAGGAAAGAAAACAGACATGAAGTTCAACCAAAGATGACAAACCCTGAAATCCTTACAGTCAAACTCCACAAACATTTTTGCTACTTTTTTTTTTCTTACTGGCCAAATTGTATTAACTTTATATAAACTATGTATTATATTTCATTCATATATATATATATATATATATATATATATATATGTATATATATATTAGTGCTGTCAAACGATTAATCGCAATTTACTTAATTTATTTAATTGCAACGTTTTTGTTTACTATGTGTGTGTACGGTGTATATTTATTATGTATATATAAAGATACATACATACAGCATATATTTTGAAAATATTTACATGTATTTATGTGTATTCATATAAATTATATCATATATAAATATATCAAATTTATAAACGTAACATATCTTTCTTAAATATATACATGCATGTGTGTGTATTTATATATACATAATGAATATACACAGTACACACTCATATATTACGTAAACAAAAACTTTTATTTTGGACGCGATTAATCGCGATTAATCATTTGACAGCACTAATATATATATTACTTTTTATTAATTTATCAGTTTTTTTTTTATTGTACGTCCCAAAGTAATATCAATCAAACTGCAGTTGGGTTGTTTTGATTAAGTAATAATAACTCAAAAAATACAGGTAACTTACAAACATGAAGCTCATTGAAAGTATGTTTTTTAATACATTAAATATTTGTTTTTTTTAGCAAAAGCAGATAACTCCACATTTCGTGTTTCAGAGGTAAACGAAACCAAGTAATTGCTTTGTAATTGCTAAGTTAGTGGGACTTGGGGTTCTAATCCACCCTTGTATAGTTTTTTCCCTCATTAAAACAAATGTGTTCATCAGTGATGGTTTGTGTGCATTTTATTTTGTATTTTCACCAAAACGAAAAGAGTCTCCACAACAGTTAGCAATAGATTGAAGCGCTCGTCTGTGCATGAGTCGTCGGCATTGATAACAGTGGCAACAAGCACTCAGCATCCTTTTAAAAGCAACACATTCAAGAGGCAGATCGCCACTTATTTTAAACAAACAAACAAAATTAATAAATACTCTGCTAGTCAACTAGAGATGTTTTATTTGTAATAGACATATCTGTACTGTGAGATGTTTCAAAAATATTTAACATTAACAGGGGAACAACTCCTCGCATTAACAGGGGAATATCGATCTGTCCGCTTACACTGCAGAAGCAAATAATGCATATATCTGATTAATATGAGTGTAGATGCGAACAGACGAAACTCCTCTCAGCTAGCGAGTCTTTTCGAAGTGACTAGCAGCCTTGTCATCTGACCTGAATACTGCGCGCTGATTCGCTAAAATTTACTTTTTGGGTTCTGTCCATAAACAAAAAGGGCACTTGTTGGTTTCTGCTGTAAAACGTGAATTCGCGATGCCTTGACGGCGGACAATACCGACTTTTGTGACAAAACGTGTTTAGGGTTCAGAACGTGCTATATGTGGAGAATAACGCATGGCAGTCATTTTTTTTACGTGGCGTTTATCGGTTTTTGCAAATGAACTCTTCATATACACACACACAACAATAAAATAAAAACCAAAAACTTTTTGCTTCCTAGCACAACTGATGAACTTATGTTATTAAACATCATCTAAACAGGTTACAGTTCGACGACAGATGATTTTTCCTTAATTTTGGTAACCCTGGTTACCCACTTCCACCACATTTTACAGTACAAGTGAAGATCCACAACCACAGAGAAAAACAAGAGCTGGACCACACCTCCGTTTCACCTCTATTAGCTTGACGAGAAGGGGACGTACACGTGAGTAAAAAATGATGATTTGCTGTTGCCCGAGGACCGGCGCTGTAATGGGAGATGCCACACGAGCATCTGAGAGGTTGGGTTTAGGCGTAAGGTACAGAAGCGATATTAACCTGCCGCTCCACGCTAGTGTTTTTCTGTGACGCGGTAAGAAAAGGGGGTGTCAGTAGGGAAGCCACGGCCATCTTTCTGAGCCTCATGACACTTCCACATCATTTTTGGGTGCCCTTGGGACACTATTACCCACAACCCCCCGACCAGCCCAGGGGCAGAGGGGCCCGGCAAAGTGGACCCCATATTGTTAGCGGCCCTCAGAAACACACTCGCACACACAGTGTGTCAGATGCGGGCAGCCTCCTCCATTGTCTTGGCATCAAAAGCTCATTGTAGTGTTGCAAACTCCATTCATCTCTACAGGCCTGGGGTGTATAAGAGTGTGCGCGTGCAAATGTGTGTGTGTGCGACGACGCTCGGGTCTGGGAGTGTCTGAAACCCGCGGAGCTAAATAACGCATATTCTAATGGCACCAACAACCATTAGCCTATGTAGAACATTAGGCGTAATTTGGGGGTTTACCTTGAGGGATCGCTGGGCTAGCATGCTCTTTAAAGAGAGAGAGATGGAGGCGGCGCAGGGGGTACAGGACAATAAACTACAGCCACCCGATCCGCCGTAGGCACCGACGACTTTAGCGTCTAGCTAATGCTACCTTTAACACTTCGGATTCCCTGCGACAGTTCTGTACGGTGACCGCTTCATATGGTAAACCGACGCAATTTGTTGTTTTATTGATAAGACACGGTTAATAATTATGATTGAGGCATTTAATAAGAACAGCTTGATAATGAATAAATGATGAAGTGGAGGATTACTCAAATGCACTGTGGGATTTGAGCTTAATTACACATGGCAAGAGACAAATTAGAGGGTTTAACAATTAGCCTTGTTACACAATTACGATAATTCTCAATCAATATTGTTGCTTTGTCTTTATCAAAGACGTGCAAGAAAGGTTCGTCCTAATGATAATGTTACTGTGGTATCTGGACAATATACATGTAAATTGATAAATGTTTTTGTAAATTAATTTCTTTAATCAAATGTCAAGATTATGGGTTTAAATGTATACATTAATATTTTAATTCATAAGGGAAAGTGTTATCAAGGCACTTTTCACAATTTTAATCACTTTTCAATTTAAATAGATAATTGTAAATTACTAACTAGTGAATTTTGAGTATATATAGATACATATTTGTGCAAGATACACAAACACAAAAAAATTATATATATATATATTAACATTTATTTTCATTATTAAAGATACTACCCATAATAATTGTATATTATTTATTTAATTTAATAATTAAATTATATTACATTTGCTTAAAAATATATTAAAATAAATTAAAAAAATTATATAAAATTATTGTCTTTGACACCAACTTAAAAAAAATGGAAGAAATGCATTTTTATTAATCAAAGATACTACAGACAATAATTTTGTATTTTAATATTTAAATATTATTTATTAATAGTATCTAAATAAATGAAAATGTACTATCATTGGACATTATTAATTTAGTAAACATGCACTGCAGTATAATCTGTAAATTTAGACTGTCTGTTTCTATAAGTGGTAGCACAAAACCCTCACTTAAGGCCTCTTTCTTTTCCCAAGATCACCGTGTTTACCATGAGTGCCGTTTAGTCTCTACAAAGCAGATATAGTGATATGAGCTCGCTGGAAACACGGCAGGTTGGCAGTTGATGCTTCATCACTGACTCCGTGTTCACCATTGATATTCATGACTTTAAGAGTCTGCTCTCCCTCCCTCATATGAATGGCGGAGCGGCGCTCCCAGCTGCCACACACGTTGTGGCAGGGACGCGAACGTCTGTTTCAATTTCTACACTCCTCTTCCCAACAGCCCCCCTGGGACCAATCATTAGCTACAGCAGACAGCTGGGGGTAGAGGGCTTCTGAGAATACTGTTCACACACTACACACATGCAGAAGCTTTCGCACATTCAAACACACAAACACACTCTCAGTGAAGAGCGCCCATCTCCAGCTGTGACAGCAGTGGCATTGTGTGTGTAGGTTGAGGTTAACAGTGAAGGGCTGCCCTTGTCAGATCAACCATCTGAACCTCTGTTTACAGAGTCATCACTAAACGAAAAAGTACCACGGTACAGCGATAGATGGTTACAAATGACGTGGTGTTTTGAGTTAAGCCCTGTTCACAGCAAGAACGATAACTATAACGATAACAATATTAGCGTCCACACCAGAGGCCGATATCGTCTGTTTATTCTAAGCGCATGCTCATCTGCCGCTTTAAATTCTCAAGCTTGTTATAGCAGGATGGATTCTGATTGGGTGTCAATGATTGCATCTTTCTGTAGCTGAAAAAAATCGTTCTGAAAGTGATTCCAACGATATCGTTTCTCTGTGCCTTTATCGTTATAGCTGTGGTGTGGACCCTGCAATTCTTTAATATTGAGAAAGATTTTTAGAACTATATCTTTATTGTTATCTTTATAGTTATCATCCTTGGTGTGAACAGGCCTTTATACTATGGAACTGAATTAAATTGATTATTATGGTACTTTGATAATTTTCATTTTAATTAATTATTTTATTATAAAATGTAACCACTCTGATCTTTTGATTTGACTGCCCTTTAGTATCTCATGTATCAGGGATATTTATCTTTGACAATTTGTACATTTTGTTTCCACCTTTTCTATATATTTTATAGTACCATAATATTGTTCCCATTTTGGACCTCATGTTTATTAAAGTGTTTTCTTTATCAGAATACTTAAGAACATTTATTTAATATACATGGTACCATAATAATGTTTGCTGAGACTTAGGACCAGTAAAATAATTATTTATACTAGGGGTGCTCTGATTGATTGGCTACCGATCACTATCGGCCGATAATCGCGTTGGGATGATTGATCGGCGGTCTCTAAAAAGGCAGATCTTTAAAAAACGATCTCAAGCTGATGACGCGCCTGCAGTGAGAGGTTTGGCGCGACATGCAGCGGCACCGTCTCAGTCATTTCTTTTTAATTCTTGCCAGTGTTTAAACTATTCAGCGCTCGCACGCTCTTCTGGAGACTGAGTGCTCATGCACACTCGCAGCGCACACACATAATGCCAGGTTCACACTGCACACGGTTGCGGTCTGGCAGTGTGTTCCAGTAGCGGTGTGTCTGCAGCAGTGCAGATCGTTTCCGCACCGAGTCTATGTTTGCTGCGCTGCAAGCGCTGAATTAAAGTAACAGCGCATTGTTTGCGGTAAATATGAACATGGATTGACACGAAAATGTAGTGATTATACCATAAATGTATATAATTAAAGTCTACTGTGTTTCACAGTCAACACATAGGCTATGGCTTTTTGGCTAGGTTTAAAGGAAAAGAGCACTTTTAGATAAACAAGGCAATAATAGTTGGCATTCGTGGAGGTAGGAAAACAAAGTTCTTTATGAACTGCAGGATTGCTTGTAATAAAGATTTCAATGCAAAAGAAACGGCAGTAGAGCGGACTGTTTCTGTCAATGGTAAGTTTTCATTTAGAATGTTTGTGATAACGTAAGAAAAGTAGTTAATGTTTTGCCACTTGCTTGAGCAACTTAATATATAAATGTAAAAGTAAATGCAAAAGCAAAATGCATTGAATAATGTGTTGCTTATATTTATTGCATTTAAACATGTCTATGAAATATTGTATTACTGGACTGTGTAAAAAAGAATCACAATGATGAAAAAGCATATTCAGTAACAATGTTTGGATTTGAAATCAAAATAATGGATAAATGTTGTATTTGTAGTAAACAGCCACAGATCAGTTCCGGAATCCTGTGTGAAAGCACAGTCCATGCTGCTTCTGTTCTGCTTTTGTGTGTGTTTTTTTACCGCACATGGCTTGCATACGCACTGCAAATGGAGTATGTGTAGGGTTGGGTACCGAAACCCGGTACCAGTATGGCACCGGTACCTATGTAACTGGTATGTACTAGAACCGAATCCGAACGCAGATTTCGGTGCCATGCCTGAACGATCGATTGAAATATTTGTCCTCTGGTTCTCCGAAATGGACGTAAGAAGCATCATCACTGGCACCGCAAGTGAAAAATTATTTTTTCCACACACACACACACACACACACACACACACATATATATATTATATAAAACATACACACACATAATACGAAGCGTGTCAGACCCACGTAATGTTTAGCAGCGGCAGCTCTTCAAGTAATAGCAGCCAAAAACCTAATAACCCAGCTGCTGTGATGTCTGTTAATCAAAGACCAAAGAAAAAAAAAGAGGAAATCAATAGCTTTTGAAGTTTTAAGGATTCATCTATATTTATTTTATACTTTTAATTTAAAAGTTATTTTTTAAAGTCTAATAAATGTTAAAATTGATAGCTCTCATTTATATTGTAATGTAGAATGGCTATAATCAATGGTTAAAAAATCTATTTCATTGAGACATCAGTAGTATTGGTATCAGTGATACTTGCCTTCAGTCATAAAAAAAGATGCCACTAAATAAATATGAAAAAATACACTATCTTTATGTTGTTTCTATATTAATTTGAAGATTGCATTTGAAATTATTGCAATATAAAAGTATATTTAAAATCTTTAATGTTAGGTGAGATTAATAGCGAATAATTTCTGAAAAATTTGTGATTAATTAGTATATACAGTGGGTACAGAAAGTATTCAGACCCCCTTAAATTTTTCACTCTTTGTTATATTGCAGCCATTTGCTAAAATCATTTAAGTTAATTTTTTTTCCTCATTAATGTACACACAGCACCCCATATTGACAGAAAAACACAGAATTGTTGACATTTTTGCAGATTTATTAAAAAAGAAAAACTGAAATAACACATGGTCCTAAGTATTCAGACCCTTTGCTCAGTATTTAGTAGAAGCACCCTTTTGATCGAATACAGCCATGAGTCTTTTTGGGAAAGATGCAACAAGTTTTTCACACCTGGACTTGGGGATCCTCTGCCATTCCTCCTTGCAGAGCCTCTCCAGTTCTGTCAGGTTGGATAGTAAACGTTGGTGGACAGCCATTTTTAGGTCTATCCAGAGATGCTCAATTGGGTTTAAGTCAGGGCTCTGGCTGGGCCATTCAAGAACAGTCACAGAGTTGTTGTGAAGCCACTCCTTCGTTATTTTAGCGGTGTGCTTAGGGTCATTGTCTTGTTGGAAGATAAACCTTCGGCTCAGTCTGAGATCCTGAGCACTCTGGAGAAGGTTTTCGTCCAGGATATCCCTGTACTTGGCCACATTCATCTTTCCCTCGATTGCAACCAGTCGTCCTGTCCCTGCAGCTGAAAAACACCCCCACAGCATGATGCCGCCACCACCATGCTTCACTGTTGGGACTGTATTGGACAGGTGATGAGCATATATATATATATATATATATATATATATATATATATATATATATATATATATATAAATAAATATGCCAGCATGCTAAGAAAAATACACTTCTTCAAGATACAGTCTATGAAATCTATGAGATTTTTTAACTGGTTTATACTTAAAACAAGTGAATAAGCAAAAGTGAACTTGTATTAAATCACAGTCTTTGAAAACAAGTCTTAATCTTCTACAGTGTTGCTACATGTAAATGTATTTTACATGGAAAACAAGCCAAAAAAGTCTCTCTAAAAACTTAAGAAGTCTGAGGTGAGGTAAATTGAAGTGTGCAAGGGACCTGAATGCATTTACAGCCTAATCTGAGTTTAGCTGGAGCCACTCTTCAGGCAGCAGCAGGAAATAAGGTGGTCAGCTAACCTGCGATTAGCGAGCGTTAGCGTCCCCGCGGGAAACGGCACTTTACGCCACAGATCTGGAGACGAGGGCTGTGGGTGAGCCAGGGAAGATTGGAGGGTGTGAACAAAGAACATTAACTCATTTCTTAATAGCTCTCAATTTTTCTTCCAGCATACGTGAGGAGAAACTTTGATTTCTCGCAGTCGCTAATTCGAGAGCTAGCAGTGCGGACGGTAATTTTGCGAGGAAGACGATGACGCCCCCCCTCCCTCCACTCCTACCCCTTGACACGGCAGCCGTGTGAGCAGCCCCCGTCCGTAATCAATGCCAATGGCTGCAATTAATGCTGGGAAAAGTGTGCAGAACACAATCACTACTTCCTTCTTATTATTGTCAATTAGAGAGCGCTAATCAAGGCATGGGCAGCACACGTCGCTGCTCTCTCCAAACGAAATGTCAAACTTCATTACAGCCTAGAGCGGGAATCAAACACCCTGCGCTCGCTGCCTCCTCCAGCTCCGCAGGGGCGACGTCTTCTCCGCCCCTAACCACAGCAGACTTCAGATTAGCGCCACACTGCTAGACTAGCTCAGCTGCTGCATGCTAATCTACAGGCTAACCGAATGTAGCCTAAAAGCAGTTCATCACACTTTATTGTGATAATTCCAATAACATGACGATTCAATGCATAAAATGATCAGCAGAGAAAAAAAATTCAGAAAACTGCAATAAATGTGTAAATAAGCATTCTATCCATAAAATTATCAACAGAACAAGAAAATCACCTAGCAACTCCTTAGTAACACACTAACAACAAATCAGAATGAACGTGAATATGAAGATTCTATGCATACAATGATCAATACATAAGAAATATACATAGCAACCACCCGGAACACCCTAGCAACCATCCAGAAGACCCTAGCAACTACATAGCAATATATTAACTATTAATAAGAACAAATCCATAAATAATGATTTTAGGCATACAATGATCAGCCGAGCAAGAAAAATACATAGTAACCACCAGAACACCCTAGCAACTACATAGCAACATGCAAGCAACCAACTAGAACAAATGTGTAGACAACTACCTAGCAACCACCTAAAACACCTTAGCAACACCCAACCAACCATCCAGAACACCCACGCAACTGCTTAGCAACATGCTAGCAACCAACCAGAACAAATGTGTAGACAACTACCTAAAACACCTTAGCAACACCCAACCAACCATCCAGAACACCCTAGCAACTGCATAGCAACATGCTAGCAACCAACCAGAGCAAACGCGTAGACAACTACCTAGCAACCACCTAAAACACCTTAGCAACACCCAACAAACCATCCAGAACACCATAGCAACTGCATAGCAAACATGCTAGCAACCAACCTGAACAAATGCGTAGACAACTATCTAGCAACAACCTAGAACACCTTAGCAACACCCAACCAACCATCCAGAACACCCTAGCAACTGCATAGCAACATGCTAGCAACCAACCAGAACAAACGTGTAGACAACTACCTAGCAACCACCTAAAACACCTTTGCAACACCCAACCAACCATCCAGAACACCCTTGCAACTCCATAGCAACATGCTAGCAACCAACCAGAACAAACGCGTAGACAACTACCTAGCAACCACCTAAAACACTTTTGCAACACCCAACCAACCATCCAGAACACCCTAGCAAATGCATAGCAACATGCTAGCAACCAACCAGAACAAATGCGTAGACAACTATCTAGCAACAACCTAGAACACCTATAGACCTAAACAATCTATAGCCTAGCAAATTGCAAAAAAAATGTAAACCAATCAGAACAAATGTGGAATGCATAAACTAATTAACAGAGTATGAAAACTACCAGGCAACCACCAGAACACCTCAGCAACACCCTGGTAACCACCTTGAACACCCTAGCAACTGCATTTTCAGAAAATGTAAAAATCCAGTTCCTTTATAAAACTGTACAAAACAAAACACTAGTGAAGTACACAAGATAATTAAGAGATGTTTGATACATGCTGGAAATACAATTCCAAAACACACACCGAAGACACTCTCTAGCATGTGCAACACAGATATCATATAACTAAGAGCAGAGTGCAGATTTAATCAGAAGGATCAGTATTCAGAGGCTGTAGCTTAGAGAGAGAACAACACTCACATCATATGGAAATAGTTACTGTTTGAGAAGATTATCAATCTACCGCTGCTCATTTTAACAGTCCTGATTTGCTGGTTGACCTTCAACCTTGACAAGGATAATGGCATGACTGGGGCTTGCTTAAGTTCTGTTTAACACCTAAATAGGCATCAAAGATGAATTTGCTTAAAACATTCCTGATGATACGCAGTTGCAGATACATGTCGTTCCAGCATGACTTTCTGTTTTCTATGGGACACAAAAGATAATTTTCTTCCATGCAATGAAAGTCAATGAGGTGTAATGTTTTGTATTGTATAGATAAAAACTTTTGTATCTTCTTTTGTACAATACAGCTCAAAAGTTCGGGGTCAGTAAGACTTTGTTATAAAATAAATTAATACTTGTGTTCAGCAAGGATGCATTAAATTGATCAAAAGGGACATTTATTTAAATGTTACAAAATATTTCTATCTCAAAATATTGCTTTTTTTTTTTATTCATCAAAGAATCCTGAAAACAAAAATGTATCATAGCTTCCACAAAAATATGAAGCAGCACAACTGTTTTCAACATTGATAATGGTCAGAAATGTTTCTTGAGCAGCAAATCAGCATATTAGAAGGATTTCTGAAGGATCATGTGACACTGAAGACTGGAGGAATGATGCTGAAAATTCAGCTTTGCATCACAGCAATAAATTAAATTATTAACTATATTAAAATAGAAAATAGTTCTTTTAAATTATAATAATATGTTACTAATTATAAATTACAATTGACTGAATTTCTAATCAAATAAATGCAGCTTTGGTGAGCAAAAACAACCCCAAACATTTGAAAGGTAGTTTACATCTCTAAATTCATCCTTATAACACTAGCACTAAAAAAAGGTAACAAGATATCTTAAATTTCAATTAAATTTCCAGTATCAGCCAATACATTGATACTGGAAATTTAATTGTGCATGCTTATTTTTTCTATTTTTACAGTTAGATTTCCGTCTTTAGTTAAATGTAATTCATCAATTACATCTGATTTTGTATACTGTAAATTTTAATTTTCCTGGTTCTGATTCACTTGTAGCATTTAAATAGATTTTTTTTGTGTGTGTGTGTTTTATTTTTAATTTATTTAGACAAAATAGCATAGAATCAGCCATTTGCCAGAATCATTTGCCAGAGTATGAACATAATTACTGGCTGATCAGTATCTGACATTAAAATAAGTAGTTACATATCGGTGCGACCTACTCACTAGTCAACAAGCCAGTTGTTGTACAACTAGTTCAGCATGCATGTCTAACCATACCCCAACGCACATCACATGAACACAAGAACAACGACAAAACAGAAAAGAAAACCTGCAATCTTCCGCCCAACAAATGAGGTTTTCTCTAGGTGTGCACTTTCCCAAGATCTCCGATATAAAACTCTATTATCTCCATTATGACCTGTAAAGCTATAATACTCTCAGTAAACGCAAGAACCGAGAGGCTGATGGGTAACAGGTCATAGAGAAAATGCATCCACCAAATCCTGATACAGCTAAAAGTCTGAGTATGTGTGCTTGTGTGTGACAATAACTATTTTACACCAGGGCCTAATGAAGTGCTTTGTCACACACACACACACACACACACACACACACACACACATATGCAGCTCATTCTGCGGCTATGGCCGCTTTGAGTAATTCTGCTTTAGGATGTGGAGCTGATGGGTGTAGACGGGGGGCCGATGGCGGAGCGGGGCTGAAATTGATTGTTCGACAAGCGGAGACGAGCAGAGAAGGGCGAGTGTCGCGCGGCATCGTGTTCTGTCTGCGACACCACGGGGCCACACGGCGGGGCCTCCATTTTGCTCATAAAGAGCGCTCTTTAAACTAGCGGGGCCCCTGGGACCCTAACAGAAGGAGGGGGGGAGGAGAGAAAGAGAGAGAGAGAGGGCGAGAGACAAAAACGGAGACGGCGATAGCGCGAGGGCGGGGGGGAGAAACAGAGCAGCCACTAATGAGAACGACGAGTGCGCAAACATGCATGGAAATGACTGTTATTCTGTTGATGTGCATTTAAGTGCTTTTTTACTGCCAGCCGACAAAGAGAGGGAAATAACCAGTGATGAATGTTGTCCCCGTAAAGCATTCATTTTCCAACGCGGGAGGGGAAAAAAAGAAGTAGTGAAGACGGGGGGAAAAATGCGCAGCGTTGTTACGCCCGGCAAATATATTATTTGACTTCACTCAAGTGCACTGACAGGATAGAGAGAGAGAGAGAGAGAGAGAGAGAGAGAGAGAGAGATGATAGGTGAAATGGAGAGACTATTTGCAGTTGGTGGCGGGACCAGAGTTGCCATTAAAAAGCTGCAATTATCAAATTATCCTGATTAGCGATTGGCTTGTTAACAGCAAAAACCACTGATACAAGTAATGAACAAAAGTGCCACAGTTTCTACAGTTACTACTACTAATAGACTACTATCTTTAACATTTTAAAAACCTTCAGTTTGTCGCAAACAAAGAGCAGTTGCTGAATTATTCTGACTGGTTTAAAGTTGCGATGAAATGGATCTTTTATTCATTATTGTGTATATGTTTATTTCATACAAGTTCATCTGAGTTTAATTATTGGAAAGCAAAAATAATGTAGGGCGGGCCTAGGCTCTATGCATCGGTTGTAGATTGGATTTTGAGATGTGGGCGTTGAATTCAAATAATAGAAGTAGTTGAATGAAAGCTTGCTGAGGTGGATTTTGTTCACAATTAACTTATTTATGGACTGCGATGATGCATTTCCAGTTATTACCATTTTTAATCTAGCAGTTTTTGTATTTTAATTTTTTTAAAGATGTAATGTACACTAGCAGTCAAAAGTTTGGGATCTGTAAGACTTTTTAATGTTTTTCAAGCCTGCCAGACGAGGAGAGAGAGAGAGAGAGAGAGAGAGAGAGAGAGAGAGAGAGAGAGAGATTCAGTTAGAGACGTTCAAATCACATTTCACAGACCTTTGTGTGTATGTTAAATGCACCTTAAATGTACATATTAGCACCAAAAGTATATATAGTACACTCAGACAAAAAAGGTACAAAAACTGTCACTGGGGCAGTACCCTTTGAAAAGGTACTAATATGTCACTTTTATGGTACCAATACGCACCCTTTAGGGGTAAATAAGGTACAAAAGTGCCTTATTAAAATACTTTTTGAAAAGGTACAATGTCCTAGTGACAGCTTTTGTACCTTTTTTTCTGGTAGTGTAGTACCTTAAAGATACATATTAGTACCTAAAGTGTATAAAGTAGTACCTAAATGGTACATATTAGCACCTTTTGAAAGAGTACAGCCCCAGTGACAGCTTTTGGACTTTTTTTTCCCTGAGCGTGATGGAGCTATGGCCCAACGGTTTTCACATATAATCCACCCATTCTCACTACTATCTTTATCAATAAATGTAGCAATAAGGCCAAAAACAACAACATTAGAGCTCAAACATTAGAGCACAGTGCTAGCAACACCAAGGTCATGGGTTCGATTCCCAGGGAATGCACGAACTGATAAAATGTATACCTTGAACACAATGTAAGTCACTTTGAGATAAATGCATCTGCTAATTGTAAACGTATACTGTAGTACTAAATGACTACCATATTCATTCACTATGGTATTTACATGACACCACAAGGAATTATTGTCGTTTATAATTAGCTAATCGATTTAAAGGGATAGTTCACAGTTGAGGGTAGCCAATGACTTCCACAGTATTTTTTTCCATGCTATGCAAGTCAATGGGTACCATCAGTATATGGTCACCAAAATGTCTTATTTTGTGTTCAGGAGAAAAAAGAAACTCGTACAGGTTTGGAACAAAATGAAGGCATGTAAATGACAGAATTTGAATTTTTGGGTGAACTATCCCTTTAACAAAAATCCACCAGTCTCTGCCAAAAACACCATAGTTACTTCAGTTTTTGTAAATGTAAATCATACTTCATATCACAAGTCAAAATTACCATAGTACGTGTAAAAAAAATCTATAGCAAAACTATGTTTTAGTTATTACTAAAACCTGAAGCCAATCAGCAAACAATCTCAGAACCACCATTTTCCTATAGACAAGATGAGAACCATAAAGTATCAACCATATGCGGGACTACAGAAGGTACAGTAAAGATTCTGCGTATATATTCCGTATCTGATCGCCGCGCTCGTCTCTCCGTGCTACATGAGCAGTCAGTGCCTCACCCTGCTCCCTCTGCGCTTCTGCCACTAATTAGCCCTTAATTAACAAGATACACTCGGAACGGTAATTAGCTCTCCCCCACTCTACGCCTGACACATCCATCTCTCCCGGCGGCAGCGGCTGTGCTGACGGCCCTCCCTGGCTTCAATCAGCGGGTTCACCGGCCCGACTGTGTCGCATGGGGTCCTTTCCTCCTGTTCCCGAAAAACAGGCGCCCTGCTTGATGGAGACGATGGATCATCTTTAAATCTCCACATTCCAGGCTCAAGGTCAGGTTCAGATGGATACCTATGTAATGATTTTTTCTTGCCCGTTTCTTCTTTAAGATCCAACATTGTTTGCTCTCGGCTCATTTTCAAATTGGTTTCATATTGCCGTTAGCCTATTCTTACTGAAATGTTTAAAAAACAGCACATTACTAAAATTACATTTTGTAATTGGCTGTTTATATGCTTCGGCCGTTCCTGAGGCTTTAAAGAAACAGTAGATATATGATTTTGTCTATGCATCGGAACGATTTCTTAAGCGTTAACGTAAACCGCATCACGAAATCCATTTAAAAGTTTTACCCACACGCACGTCAACAAAAAACTTGGAAAGCACACAGAAAACATTGATATTTTATTTACTAGGCTCTAATGCATTTCACAGTGGGACTAAACTTTTCTCTGTTGTTTTTCGCTTTATGCAATTTTGTCTTTTTCTCCAACACGTTTCCTTCGCTCCCCTCCCTCCGCTGCGCTGATTTGGAGCATGCTAATTTAGCAAGTACTCCACAGCGTGAGCTTGAAGCTCTATCGCTCTCTCCCTGCAAGAGACGCCCTTCCCCTACGGGGACCGCAAGATTAATATTCTCGCACCCAACAAGATAATTACTGATACTAATTAGACATGATTATGTGAATTTGATACACTTATTACTCTCGCTAATGGTTAGGACGCATTAGGCTAACAAGAGTCTGTTCTTCGCAGTTTACTTTGGCGCCTGGCAAAAAAGCGCCTTGACACAATCAGTAGTAATTCGTGAGTAATTGAAAGAATAGAGGGTTATTCTTATATTTGTCTGTTCGGAGACATGTAATCACACTAGTATTGTTGAAGAGAAGATTTTATTAATTCTATCATAATATTGCCCCTGACTAGATCCCTCACCAATGAATAAAATAAGACGCCGCTATTATTCGGATCAATGCCGTACGATATTGGCATCCTGCAGAAGAGGTAATTATTGTTTTGGAGCAAATTGCTTATGAACTATGTGTTCATAAACCCATTGGAGTATCAATGATGTTTCTTTAATGCTCATAAAAACCTGCAGCAATGTACTTAAATGTGTTATAACCCACTAACTGATGATGAGGACACTGAAGACTAAAATATTGATATGTAATCTAAAAATAAAATTGAAATTGTTAATGTTTTAAAGTGCATTTACTATATAGTATATTATAATTCTATTAAATGTATTATCAAATTTTATACACTTATACATAATATATAACACTTACATGCAAACATACAAATATATATATATATATATATCTCCCTGTTTGCATGATAGAGCTAGTTTAGAACTAGTTATAAAAATAATATAATTCTAATATAATAATACAATTATATATATATATATATATATATATATATATATAAAATATTATATTATTTTTATAACTAGTTCTATAATGCAAACAAACGGATACACAGCCATCTGACGTCTATTAGCCATTTAGTCAGAAAATCTTTGACACGTTTGATGAAAAGTAATTCCGATCTAAGTTGGACATGTCTCAAAATCGACTAAACGAAACGACAGTCCAATATTCCCTTGCTGCAAAACAACTCCTTAAGGACATAATGTCACACTCTTGTTATTTATGATTTTATTTAGTTCTCTCTGTCTTGGCTGGTACGGGAAAAAAAGACAAAATAAGCCCCTAACCATGCCTCATCTCCATCAAGAATTCAACAATCATCACTAATTGTCAAATTTGATGCTAATGATTGATGAATTAAACATGTCTCCATCAATTAGTCCCCAGAGAACAATTCTGCATAAAAAAGGGGATAATGCAATTACAATGTGGAGAAAATCAGAGGAGAGCGTCGGGCAAAGACTGTACACGAGATCTCCTGCCACTTCACACACACACACACACACACAGTCACCCAGAGCTAGATGTGACCATAGTTCTGACTGAAGGGGAAGTAGAAGAGTGTGGAAAACCTGTTTGGAAATAATCATTAGCGCATTAGTGCTTTTTATATATATATATATATATATATATATATATATATATAAATAGTGATCAACAACATAGCAACAACCTGGCAACCACACACAACACTTAAGCATCACGGTAGTGACTATAGCACATACATACATTTAATACATTTAAATTAATACATTTATTGTACTGTTAATCTTTAATATATTATAAATCATATTATAAATACATAAATTATATAATTAAATTTTTTGGAACTTATGTATTTACAATATATATAATATGCATTATATCTCATTATATCGCATGCTTTATATCTCATCCATCTATCTATCTGTCTGTCTGTCTGTCTGTCTGTCTATCTATTAGGGCTGTGCAAAAAATCGAATGCGATTTTCATGCGCATCTCGTCAGTAAAGCCGGTTCTGTGATTAGTAGTAAATCTCCAGGACGTACTTTCAGATGGAGCGGCATTTACTACACAGACTCGTCAGCAATGAATCACCGGCGATTTTGAACGCGATATTGAGTAGCTTGTCAGTGAACTACGGCTCTGTGTAGTAAATGCCGCTCCATCTGAAAGCACGTGCTGGAGATTTACTACTAATCACAGGAGGGGCTTTACTGACGAGATGCGCGTGACAATCACATTTGATTTTTTGCACAGCCCTACTATCTATCTATCCATCCATCCATCCATCAGTGTCTATCCATCCATCCATCTATCTATCTATCTATTAGGCTTGCCGCGATAGACGGTGCTGACTGTGTTAAGCCGCAACTCCGGTTACGTCACTTGCTCACCGCGTCACCAACCCCCACTGTCGTTTTGATTTTTTATCGAAATACAAGACGATCGCGGATGATTTCGTTTCGAAACTAAATGCAAAAGCGCCTGTTTGGCAATATTTTGGATTTTGAAAAGCCTGCTGAATTTTGCCATTTATCTAAGGTGATTTTGGAAGTTTTTTTTAAACATTCGTTTCTTATTTAATTGGTTCCACAGTGTTTGCTGATTTTTACTTTATGTAAACTTTGCGTCATTTATTAATTTTATTTGACATCAAGGTGTGTGCCGTGCCTCCAAGCTTTCTTACTCGTTGTGCTAATAAACATTCTACTTTCTTATTTATTTGGTTATATATATTATACATACCCCAATCTCCTTGGCTCTTTTCTTGCTATCCGTACATGCTATTAGGCTAAGTATTAGGGTCCTAGCGAAGGGAGGCCTGAGGTTGTGGTGTTAAGTAGAGGCGATGGATTAGCAGGGGGTGGCGATGATTTCTCCTCATCTCTCCTCGTTTCTCTCGCCGAGCGCTGTCAGATGGCTGATGAGCCGTGGAGCGAGCCCTGACCCTCTGAGCCGCCGCTGCCATTATATACAAGTGCGGAGATAATGAAGCATCCATGCAAATGTGGAGGAGAGGGCGGGGGAGGGGTCAGGGTGGAGGGGGGGGCCGTTAGATCATCTGCTGTTCAGGTCAAGGCGAAACGGCACCGAGACGCCCTTACAAACTGACAGCTGCCTGGATGGACCGCCTCTGAGTGGAAATATGTACGGATTACACTGTGTCCGTTTGCGTATACTGCAATGATCTCAACATTCGAAATACAGCAGGTCTGATGGAAATGTCGCGACAACCAATAAACCGATATCTCCAGCCACAACTTTGAGAGCGTATGACTCAAGCTCATCGAATGCAGAAATGGCATCCATTCGATTTCAAGCAGTGTATTGGATAATAAGCATCTGAAAGTGTTTTAGAAAGACTTGCGATATACAAAACATCCTATTTCCTTCTCACATATAAAAGAGCATCTGAAATGATTGTGCCATTATTGAAAGAGACTGTCATGAGACTAACGTATGTGGTAAAGCGTCCTTAAAGGAGACTCAATCATAAAAGTGCTGGATGAGGACATTCATACACACAAACACATCAAAATTGTTCATTTAGAGGGATCTGGGATTGACTTCAGGTTTGGAGGCGAAAAATTTGGTTGATGCTGATGTGGATGGCTAGATAGAAGGGTAGCCATTATAAAACCAATATATATATCTCATAAAAAAGATGTATATTCTCACAGTACTTACTAAACTGTAGTGGTCAGGAGTTTTTCAACTGCCAAAGCATTATAAACTTGCTTAATTTTGTATACAAGTACTTTTTAAACAGTAATAAGTTAGTGATCTGTTAGATATTAGTGCCATTTGCATTTACCTCAACCAACTGCACAAAGAAAATTACAGCAAAATTTATGAAATTCACTCCCCAAAAATTTTTTATTTGCACTATTAAATTGTAAAAAGTAAATTTAAAATGTAGCCTACGCACGGCAGAATGAACACTTCTTTAAATTGGCAATTGGACTTTTATCAGTCAAGCGATAATTTGAAATTGATTTATGATTGATTTATCAGCCTCTCTTTAAAATTCTTGAAAAAAATAAAAATAAAATAAAAATAATATGTGAAAACAGAAAATATTCACTATCCGTTGACAAAGCTGCCAGTATATTTTTTTAAACCAGCGAGAAAAACCTGTTCTGTTCACCCAAATGAACAGTTATCAGTAAATGTGATCAGTTCTAAAATAACCAAATATCAGCTGATTTATTGGTTTATTGAAAACAGAAAACATGCATTATCTATCAACAAAGATGCAAGATATCAACCATTGTGATCACCTCTAAAACAACCAAATGTCAACGAATTTATTGGATTATCACAACTAAAAAAAATTAAATAATAATTTGAAAACAGACAACATTCACTACCCACTGACAAAACTGCCGGTAGATTTAAAAAACTGACAAATGGCTGGAATAACCTCTTTTGTATAGCCAACTGTGCAGTTATTGGCCACTACGATCATCTCTAAAATAACCAAATATCAGCCAATCCATTGGTTTATCAGTCTAAAAAAAAGGAACAAAAATTATTCTACAAATTATTTGAAAACAGACAGGCATGCACTATCCATTGACAAAGCTACCTATAAATTAAAAAACTGACAAAATGCAGGAAAAATTCCTCTATTCAGCCAAATTTTCTCATTGCATTTCACATTTATCGGCCATTGCGACCATCTCAAGATGACTGAATATCGCATATATCAAGTCTATCACTGCACAAGGTACATCTTAGTTCACGCCTTCATCTGTATCCTGTGTACTACACATAAATGAACACGAGCAGCTCGGTGTGAATCTCTCTCGTCCACACACCTCTACAGCAGATGTCATTGATTAAAGCCGATAGGCAGGCCCATTAGCGCTTTGATATTATATATCTGTCAGCGGTGACACAACTGAACGCACGCTTGCAGAATGATCATATTTAAAACGGTTCCGGTGAATACTTAGCAGAAAGATTAGATCGGGCCTCATCGAGACACATGCGTTCATTCATTTGCGCTCCTTCACTCCCTCACTCTTTCTTTTTCTCATCCTCACCCCCCCCTCATCTCCTCAATCCCACACACCCCCCAGAGTTCCTAATGGTCTTTAGATCAGAGGGAAGTGTATGAATTACAGACTACAGAAAAAGACAGGGCTCAGCTAGACCGCTATGAATGAAAAATTACCCCTTTGTTCCCTCGCATCAATTGCATGCCTAATGAAATCAAAATCAGATTGCATAATCAAGTGTACGTCCTCCACTCGGCGGAGGCCCACTGCGAATCGTAACCTTTTCCCTCTCGAGTGGAAATTAACACAATTTTCCTCTAATACGGCGCAGAGTAGAAAAGGGAAAAGGGGAAAGGGGAAAGCGGCCCGTGTCAGATCGGGACCCGAGCGTTCCGGCGTCAATTTGTGCTAAACCGAAGGTCAAATGGCGTATCTGAAAAAGAACACCAATAAAAAGCCATCTCAGAACTGCAAAATGTGGTATAAAACATGTAAAAACATAACATAAACGCCTTTTGTATAGACACTTCTATAAAAACAGTTCAAAAAGTCAAAACTGGTTTGGCTTCAATGATTGAAATCAACATGAAATCCCATCCACAACCCATTTTACTTCCTAAATGTGATATATTTCCAAGCTAAACAGACTGAAAAAGGAGAAAGCACTTGATTTTTATGTCAGGAATTGACTAGATCATGAAGTTGACAGTGTTATTATAATCAACTAAGTTACTGACAAAAATATTATTTGATATTAGTTGGTTTGGCTTCAATGATTGAAATCAACATGAAATCCCATCCACAACCCATTTTACTTCCTAAATGTGATATATTTCCAAGTTAAACAGACTGAAAAAGGAGAAGGCACTTGATTTTTATGTCAGGAATTGACTAGATCATGAAAAGTTGACAGTGTTATTATAATCAACTAAGTTACTGACAAAAATATTATTTGATATTAGTTGTTTTTTTTGTTCTGTACCTCGTAACTTCACATTTTTTGTTTTAATATTAGATTATTGGATTAGTCGATAACATAAATGTAATATAACATCCATAGGTGGATCTGAATTAAGTTGCATACTAGTGAGAATGTGTAACTTGTGAAAATGCACAAATAATACAAATAATACAATAATACAAATAATATGTAAGATTAATAACGGTTTCTAAAGCATGATAAATTCATTAAACAATAATAGATATTTTAAGTAGATAAAGTGACATTTTAAATTAAATATAAAGTTTCATACATTTAAAAAAAAAAAATTGTTTACAGTTTTTCATTTTTCACATTTTTGTTTCTAACTAAAATTGTATTTTGATCAACTAAATTTAAAATAAGTTTGGAGTAAAATGAATAATAATTTTGATTAAATTTAAAAGATATCAAAAGAAAAAAATATTTAAAAATAAGTAATTACATCCGTAAGTAATTAGATTCATGTATATGAAGATTATGAAGACAAATATTGAAAGTTTGATACATTTAAATGTTTTAACATTTAAATTTTTTTTTTTATTTGTTTACAGTTTGTCATCTTTTCCACAGTTTTGTTACCAACTAAAATTTTATTTTTATCAACTAAATTAAAAATAATTTTGGAGAAAAATGAATAATAATATTGATATATAGCAAGATTATGAAGACAATTATTTGGACTACTGTGCACAATAAAACCAGAAATATGCTTTGAGAAGAAATATCAAATATAAAAATATTACATTTCTTTTTCGTGTTGGTTTTCTGTGATACATCACATCCATATGTGCAACTAGGCTTTTAACCTCAATACAAACGTAACCAGTCTTAACTAATGCTCTTATTCGTGTGCATCTGCTGCCTGAGGCCACATTTGAGCTCTTTACCCAGAAATCTCTATTTTCTGCAGCTTGACTAAAACAGGTCCAGATGCTGCGACTATTTCAGGTCCGCATGCCCCAAAATTCTCCTCCTTTCAACCTTACGTTCACCCTCTCCCTCTGCAGTCGACTGAAGGTTAATTAGTTGCCAACCCGAAAGCATTATCAACTTTTGTGGTTCTCCGAGCAACCCGATTCATGCGGCCCAGCAACACTGACAAATGCTCCTTGTGTCTCTGTGACTAATAAACCCTCGTCCCTATTCAACACAAGACTGGACACCAGCCAGAAAACTGCAATTCCCAGAAGCCCTTGCTGACCTGTCTTTAATGGTGCAAAAGCAATTAGCCCCAGCTAAGTGATACTGAGGTCCTGGCCGGTTATGTTTCCACAGCGGTCGTGCCAGCTTGCAGAGCCCCTTGAGAAAGTTGCTCCTGTTTTTTATTAATTACACTTGATCTCAGCTCTCTAAATCCAATTATACCTTCCCAAACTCCCTCTCAGTACCGAGAACCTGTAAATCAGAACCGAGTAAATCTGGTTCTTGCAGGCCAAAAATAAAGCAAATTCAGCCAAAAATGAAAATCAGCAGTGCAAACAACCTAACATAAGTTTTCTGAACGGATATCTAACCGTTTACTCAAATAGTTCCTGATTTTTTAAATATTTATAAGAACTATGACATGTTTAAATGAATCAATTTAACGTGAATTTGAAATTTGGTAACACTTTACTTAAAGCCTTTATGTATAATGCATAATAAAGGGTTATTATAGGTTATAATGCATTATAATTATTCATTATTGTTCAGCGCATTAAAATGTGCATTACAAGGCATAATTAATGTATTAAAACTATTTTTATAATGCATTATACATAAAGGCTTTCAGTAAAGTGAAATTTTAGTTTAAATAAAAACAACCTGATTTGTGGCTTGTTAAGTAAATAATTATAATTATAAATAATTAGAATGTTATAATGTTTTTGACTTAAAATACTGTAGCACATTTTGAAACAAATGCATTATAAATGCAATAAAAATGTACTTTTTAATACTCATTTGGTTACTGTGAACAATTTATTATTACACATTAAAAATTGTCTTAGCAATTTTCCATGAGAATTTTTATGAAGAATGCATGTAAATATTACAAAAAATAAAAAATAAAAAATTGTCATAAAAATTATTTAGCTGTTGTATTATTTAGTATATCTAGTAGTTTTTTTGGTATTTAAGTATTTTCTAGTATTTAAATATATAAAAAAATGTTGTAGTATGCAATCATATTCTAGTACTTCACTTTTTTTGTGAACAATTCATTGTCATAGTGTGAACAATTTTTATTGCACATTACTTTAAAAATGTTTTTATATAATTTTCCATGAAAACGTAACGTAATAACTTGCTTCGCCTCTGAAACGACTTCCCATTTCGGGCTGACATCACCAATTCCTCCAGCGGACTCATATAGAAACACTTCCGCTGCATTTTTTGTATTCTTGCAAATGTCACATAAAAATTTTTTTAATTGGTTTTGAACTATTTAATTTAAATTTAACAAGTCAAATTTAATGCTGCTACAATCTGTACACAGAATATCTTAAAACAATACATAAATTCATACATTTTAAGGCATAACACCAGTGACGGGGGTTCATACTCACTTGTGGCCCCGATGCCGAGTTGTAAAGTGCTGCGGTCTTTGGTCAGTCCGTTGGTTTTGGGGCTGGCTGTAGGGGCGACCGTCGCCACCGCTCTGGGCGGTCTCTTCCCAGGCACCTTCACCGTCGTCCGCAGCAAATCGATTTCTTTACCGTGGACATTCTGCATGTAGTCCTGAAAAATGAAATACAACAGTGTGTAGTTTTCGATCTAAAAATTAAAAATGTAAACAAGTTTGACGCACTTTGAACGAGTATGAGGCTGTAAAAGGCAGAATCCATTCAATAAGTTTCAAAATGAAACATTTCAAGTTCAGATTCAATTCAACATAATCAGTAAAAACAAGACTATTTTAGTACACCATTTCAGCCTCATTTTTGGACAAATGCACGTTACACTGAAAACAACTGGTGTACAAACAATTTTACTCAGAAATTGTTAGTAAATTTCACAAAGAAATTGCAAGTAGTGCATTGAATTAAGCATTAAATTTAGAAGAAAAAAAAAGAAATATTTTCTTGTAAAAAGTAATCCAATAATTGAAAAATCATTTTTACAGTGTACCTGAACCAACAATTGCCATAAAAATAATTTGGTGCAGTATTGTCTAGTAATTAAGGTTTTGGGTATTTAAGTATTCTCTAGTCTATTCTAAAACGCAAGTATTGACGTTCTAGATTTTAAGTATGTTCTAATATTCCTAGCTTTTGCTTTTAACTAAAGACATATTTTCAATATTTCAAAAACTCATCTACACTTAACAGTAGACTTTAAAAAATAGTTTTTCGAAGATTATTCAATTACGTTTGACAAGAAAATTCTATTTGACTATTTTCTAAAATACTTTCTACCTCAACATTGTCAATGTGTTACAAAATGTGCCACATTTTTGTAATTATTTGTGAAATCTACCAGCAATTTCTAAGAGAAAACTGTTTCTAAATCAACTTTTCCGGTGTATAACTGTCTGCACTTTTATCATTCACTGCCTCATTTTCATTTGCCTCAAATTCAACATGCCACCAAATTTGACTAAAGTTTATGCGAACAAACAGCGCACAGGTGCAGCGCATCTATAACCTACCAAAGAAACGTTTTACAGGTCTTGTAAAACAAACACAGCAGCTTTGGACAATCAAAGCAGCACCAGGCCCACGCAATCTAGTAATTCTAGTGTTTCCACGCTGCCGCAGATTAGCAGAATTAGCATTAATGACCGCGAGCAGACTCATTCCCATTTAAATCGGGCTATTCCATTTTCATGGGAGTGTGCGAAGCGCAAATGGGTTAAGCCAAGGTGCAAATCACCCTGCTCAGCACAAAAGAGGCATAGGCCTAACCTCATCAAAAACAGAGAGAGAGAAAAAAAAAAATCACGAAAACAAAGATGAAGAAAACCAAGAAAAATCATATCTTCATATATCAACAATCTGTGAAGTATATCAAATGAAAAGCAAAAAAAGTAGAATGTCCATTTTAGAGAATCCTTATGATCTGGAATCCATAAATTATTATTAATGAACTATAATAATTCTTAATGAATTATATTAAGAATCTGGTTCAACTGGCAAGTAACACATTGACTTAAGAGTTAAATTGAGAAAAACTGAAATAGTATGTTTTTTGGGAAAAGTTCTACAATAATTGAAAAATCTTTTTTTTTATTCTACCTGCTCCAACAAATGTCATAAAAACTGTAATTTGGTTCAAGAATGATTTAGTTACCAACTTGAATAATTAAGGTTTTGGGTATTTAAGAATTTTATGGTATTTAATTCTATTCTATTTTCTAGAATTTACAAGACATATTTTGAAAATGAATCAACATCTAACAGTAGACTGTAAAAATGATTTTTGAAGTTGTAAATACAGCAAAGATGATTGATTACATTTTACAAGAAAACACTGTTTCAGTCTTTGTGCTTTAAAAATGCAAGTTTCATTCAATGCATCATTTGCCAATTCTTAATAATTATTTGTGAAATTTACTAGCATTTTCTGAGTGAAAAGGTTGGTGAATAGGTAAACGTGTGACACGGAATGCATGAGTTTACACCAAACACAAATCAGTGAATCATTTATTTGAACCAGTTTACTGAATCTGAACTGAATCATCAGAATGAACCAATTCAGCAAAATGAATCAGACATCTGATCTCTAACAGCAGAGGAGACGGCATACTCACGTGTAAACTGGGGTGGTACGTGAGCAGACCATTGTCACACAAAGTGACGTATTTCTTCTTCCACTCCTTATTAAGTGACTTCCCACTTCTTTTTAACAAAATCCCCTGTACAAGACAAAAACAATCAGTTATGAGGAGATTTCAAATGAGAAAACATTCACAACACTCTGAATAATAACCTGCTGGTTCATTTTAATAACTCATTTTCAGAATCAGATGTCGAGACACTGTCATAAAGTAAAGCAGAAGTTTCCCATGCAGCACTGTGAAGCCTCATGTACTCATTCACACCGAGTCACAGACACTAATTTGCATACATTTAAGGCCTATTTACACAGTGTAGATTTTCACAGTCAATTCCCACACTGTTAAAACAAAACAATGCATCCCTATAGAACTCATCACACTGAACATTTGCCGTCAAACTAATGCTTTGTTTTATTTTAGTATGTTTCGCTCACGTTTGTTCATGCAAATTTTTGCCACTAATTTTCTTCAGTGATCGGTTCAGTGTGATCTAGTCATTCTTGGTGTGAACAGTGCTTTACATTTATTGATTTAGTAAACGATTCATCCAAAATGACAAATTAGAAATAATACAACAAAAAGAATAACTGCACAGCAGCCAGAAAAACATTACATTTTCAAGTAACCTGCCAAAAAACCTCACACTTTAGTCACTCCTAGTTTTGAAAAACACATTTTAAAGTAATTTCCTTCAGCATATTTTTTCCATAAGCTGCCGAGAAATATTATTTCCTTATATAAAATGTGTTATTAAAATTATATACAGGTATATATACTTTTTTTTCTCCATGTAACCTCTCCACAAAACTTTTCATTCCTAGTTCTGAAAACATATATAATATAAAAATACGTGTGTGTGTATGTATACAGTAGAAGTCAAAAGTTTACATACACCTTGCAGAATCTGCAAAATGTTAATTATTTTACCATAATAAGAGGGATCATACAAAATGCATGCTATTGTTTATTTGGTAATGACCTGAATAAGATATTTCACATAAAAGATGTTTACATATAGTAAATAATAGTTGAATTTATAAACCCCGTTCAAAAGTTTACATCCCCCTGATTCTTAATACGGTGTTGTTAGCTGTATGATCCACAGCTGTGCTTTTTTGTTTAGTGATAGTTGTTCATGAGTCCCTTGTTTGTCCTGAACAGTTAAACTGCCTGCCGTTCTTCAGAAAAATCCTTCAGGTCTCACAAATTCTTTTGGTTTTCAAGCATTTTTGTGTATTTGAACCCTTTCCAACAACGACTGTATGGTTTTGAGATCCATCTTTTCACACTGAGGGACTCATATGCAACTATTACAGAAGGTTCAAACGCTCACTGATGCTCCAGAAGGAAAAACCATGCATTAAGAGCCAAAAATAAAAGATCAGGGTAAATTTCACTTATTTTGTCTTCTGGGAAACATGTAAATATCTTCTGTAGCTTCTGAAGAGCTCCCACTGTATATGTATATATATATATATATATATATATATATATATATGATATTTAGGTAAAATATGAAAAATTTACATATTTTCATTCTGTTTAAAAGTTTTCTTAATGCATGGTTTTTCCTTCTGGAGCATCAGTGAGCGTCTGAACCTTCTGTAATAGTTGCATATGAGTCCCTCAGTGTGAAAAGATGGATCTCAAAACCATACAGTCATTGTTGGAAAGGGTTCAAATACACAAATATGCTGCAAAACCAAAGAATTTGTGAGACCTGAAGGATTTTTCTGAAGAACGGCAGGCAGTTTAACTGTTCAGGACAAACAAGGGACTCATGAACAACTATCACTAAACAAAAAAACACAGCTGTGGATCATACAGCTAACAACACAGTATTAAGAATCGGGGTCATTTTTATAAATTCAACTATTATTTTCTCTTGTGGACTATATGTAAACATCTTTTATGTGAAATATCTTATTTGGATCAGCACTAAATAAACAATAACATGCCTTTTGTATAATCCCTCTTATTTCGGTAAAATAATGAACATTTGGCAGATTCAGCAAGGTGTATGTAAACTTTTGACTTCAACTATATGTATGTATGTATGTATATATATATATATATATATATATATATATATA
>NW_015505198.1:1633116-1665193 GCF_001515645.1 Sinocyclocheilus grahami | reverse complement strand
ATATATTTGTCTCTTAATATATATATATATATATATATATATATATATATATATATATATATATATATATATATATATGAAAACATTTAAAATAAAAAAAGTAATTTCATTTAGTATCTTTATGCCATAATGAGCTGCCATTGATAGAACTGTCAAGTTATTAACATTCAAAATAATTTACATAATAAATTATTTTCATAATAGAAAAAATATATTTTTTTTTATAATCCGTATATTTTATATACTTATTATATATTATATTATGTTGTTATAAAATTCAAGCATATGATATTTCTAAACAAAATAATTTCATTTCAGATAGGTGGGGAAAATAAAGTATATAATACTTTGTGACAATATTATCCCACCCTCTGATCTTTGACATTAGCGGTAAGTAAGTTCCAGTCCAGAACAACTTTTCCATTGATGAATAAGGTTGAATTGGGCACCGGCTCCGTGACTGTGCTCATGAAAGTTTCACATCTGTGCTGTGGGGGGAGAGCAGAGGCTAAATCCAATTTGTGCACGGACTCAGTGTGTATTCTTTCGCCCGTTGCGCCGGCGAACTCTCTCAGACCTCTGCGAGCACGAGGATTAGAGCCTGTGATCCCCAGCTCTTCAAAAGCTTCCAACCTCCGTCCCGTCCCTTGCTCAAGGCCTCACCATCAATCTCCCGCTGTTCTTTAAAAAAAACACTCACTGAGCACTTATCCCTTAAAGTCCAGCCAGGACAAACACTCCCCGGCCAGGACTGGAAGCGCACAGAGTTGGGCGGCAGGGAGCAAAGGGGGGTTTGGGTGGCCTGTTTTGGCTTAATTAGGGGATTAGGGAAGATTCCTGTGCTTTTTACCACTTCCTGTTGGGAGTGAGAGAGTAGGAGGGCTCTGATGTGTTAACCGGCCAGCCCCGACCCCGAAGGGGACTAATCCACGTGAAGAATACACTACTTGCTAAACATCAGGTGCTGACCCGGGGTCAACTGGGTATCATGGTGTTTACCCGACAATCAAGTCCTAATTCTCTCCTCGCCTTGATCTGATCCCTCCATGGTTACTCTCTCTCCTCAATACAACTCCATCTACTCAACCACCCTAGAAACACTACTGAAAACCTGTTGACACTTACAGTCTCTCAAAAGGACTCTAAACATTTGATTTGAATAAATGCATTAATCAAATGCTAAAATAAAAAAATAAAAAATAATAAAATATGCAAAGAACAGCTGACTTGTTACATATAGTTTTATATTTCATTCATGTAAGCTCAAAGAGTAAATAAAATAAAATAAAATAGCAAAGAAAAAGTGTTTAAAATCAACTTGAACATTAGTCTGCCAAATGCATACAAATAAAATAGAGTGAAATCAAATATGTAAAAATTTACTTGTTATATATAATTTGAAATTACATTCATGTAGCTCAAACAGTAAATAAAATTAAAAAACAATAAAAAAGCTGAAATAGTAATATGCCAAATGCTTACAAATAAAATTCATATAAGGAGAAATATGTAAAATATAAACATATATATATATATATATATATATATATATATATATATATATATATATATATATATATATATATATAATTTTATATTGCATTCATGTAGCTACTGCAGAACAGCAATCCGACAAAGGTATAAAATTAAAAAATAAAAATGTGAAATTTTAATTAAATAGAAAAAAGCATTAATTTTTTTTTGCATAAAAATGCATAAAATAAAATAAAGTCGCAAAGAAAAACAGCTCAAACAGTACTCTGCCAAATGCACAGAAAATTAAATAAAAGTGAAATAAAATACATTAAAAATGGACCTGGAATATATTATTTTATAGGAATTTATAGCAGCTCAAACAGTTAATCTACAAAGCAAAATAAAATAAGTGATACATAAAAAATAAAGTAAGCAAGCACAGCCATCTTTCTATTTGCATATCAGTTTCTCCAGCTCTGACTGATTGAATAATCCTGTAAAAACACTGTAAAGAAAGATGTGGTTGAGTGCTTTGGTCAAACTCGTATTCTTGCCTGCATTTGATGTTCACAATATATCATGAACATTATACTAGAAGTGTCATTTGTGAAGCAGCAGTCATCTGTCAGCTGAACTGGCCTTTCATCATTTCTTCAATAATGCCTGTGTTCCTACAGAAGTGCTATTGGTTTGCCACTCAAATAAATGAAAAGGACAGCCGGGTGACCTCTTCTGGCAACGGCCTCTGTGTTTGTACATGAACGTCACAAAGTCACGTCTGTTTCGAACAGTCATGGATGCATAAACATGATCGGTGAAATCACACCCCACAGTGCTGAAACAGATCAATGCTAAAGCAGAGAAATATGAACGTCTAGCAGCAATAAAAAGACTAAAGCAATTTGTACAGGGTGGATTTGTGAAACTTGACAAATGACCTCAATGTACTTTAATAATTATACATTACTTCTGAAATCATTAAAACACATTCAGCCTATTCCTTACAAAAAGTACCAGGTTAACATGAAATACCATGATTTATTTGACTTGTTAATGATTATTTGAATCTATTATTTGAAGTCTGCGTTATCATAAATCTAAATATAAAAAATATCAAAAAGTGCCAAATTACTGTCTAATATCTTCAGTGTACTGCAGCTTCATCGCAGTACTTTGTTTTGAAAGAGATTATTACTGTAAAGCATTTTTTTTAAATTTCAGGTTTCATTTTTTTATTTTAAAATTGAATTTAAAAAAAGATATATTTAGAGTTTAATAAATGTATACTTGAAAATAAATAGAAATCATGGTAGTGTTTGTTGTATTGCCTTAAGATAAGTAAATAAATTGCATTACGGTAAATTTGGAGCATAAAATAATAGAAAAATTGATGTAAATAAATAGATAATATATTTATAGTTTAATAAATTTATACTTTAAAATAATTATAAATCATGGTAGTGTTTGTTGTATTGCCATAAATAAATTGCATTACAGTTAAGTTTGAGTATAAAATAATAAAAAAGGTAAATAAATTGCATTACAGTAAAACCAGTATAAAAAAATTGAATATGTGATTTAAATAAATAAATAAATAGCATTAAAATAAATAAATAAATAGCATTACATTTAATTTTGAGTACAATAGAATACGATTTATGTAAATAAAATGCATTACAGTAAAACCAGTATAAATAATAGAAAATATGATGCAAATAAATTGCCTTAAAGTAAATTGTGAGTGTAAAAATAATACATTTTGATGTAAATAAATAGCATTACAGTAAATTGAGTATAAAATCATAAAAAAATGATGTAAATAAATTGCATTATAGTAAATTTTGAGTATAAGATAACAGAAAATAGTATAAGAAACGTCAATGAGAAACACCTTAGTGGGAATAATGGGAATTACAAAATAAAATAAAATAAAATACAATTATATTAAAAGCAATAGGGCATCATGTTAGTGCACTTAAATCTAAAGGTAAAAATAGAATAAAAAGATTAAAGCATTACTTTTTAAGTAAAATAGGGTGAGAACGTGACATGTATGTCATGAGAATATACATAATATTAAAAAAAATGTCTTCAAAAGTAATGCAAAAGGTAGTTTACATTACATTAGACGCCTTTTTACCAAGACCTACATTCCATTTAGCTAACGTAAATACACAAAAACCTTATTTAATGCCCACGCACCTGTCTGTCCTCTATCTCCTAAACCTACAGACACACAGTGTTCCTGCAGCTCAAACAGACACGTCTATCATCAGGATGGCCTCTGTTCTGTGGTCAGCGGAGGGGGAAAGAAAGAGGAACTTACTGGGATTAAACACAAAAGCCTTGCGTTGACAGTCTCCCTGTGACACCCCTCAGCTATCACTGCTATTGTTGTCCTTATTTACCATTTTTACTGATTGGGAGGGGTGTGGGGGGGTCCACAGTGTGTAATTTGCCCAGTGGGAGGTAATTATACTCCCATGGCACTTTGATCTTCCTGACTGTGCATTTGACTGGCCGGGCAATCAGCTCCATTCAAAGGTATCCCAGCATGGCTGGCGTCCCCCCTCTCCTTTACTCTCTCTGTGACTCTCCACTACAGACAAACAGATTACAATGACGGCTCTTAAAGGGATAATCTTTAAAGCTGGAGTGTAATTGATGTACAATGGAGGTAAAGTAAAGGAGGTTGACTAAGAGGATATAGACGTGTGATATGTTAACTGTGAGAGGGATGCGTCACCGCCGTCATCTTAATGCTATGAGATTCATAAACACCTGATTGCTTATACACTTTTTAGTAAACAATAAATAAATAAAACACTGAAATTGAGATTAATTTACTTTTCAGGTCAAATTGCTTTTTAATTTCCTCATGCAAACTGCAGTTCAGTTACTTACGACACAATTTATTTGTATATGCTTCCTCTGAGCACACAGCAGAATTGCACTGAATTACAAAATTCATTTAACATCAAACTATTTTTGCAAACTGTTTTCTAAACTACTATTTGTAAACTGTTATTTGTAAACCCGCTTTGTAAACTACATTTAAATTACCTTATTTGTAAACTACTCTTTGTAAACTTTTTCTAAACTACTTTCAAACTAGTTTATTTATATATTATTATTTGGAAATGATTTCTAAACTACTTTTGTAAATCATTTTGTTTAAACTACCTTATTTGGCAACTATCTCTGAACTACTACTTGGCAAGAATTTCTAAAACACTTCAGCAAACTCTATCTAAACTACTTTAATTTGGAAACTGTATCTAAACTACCTTTGTAAATTACTTCTATTACTATTGTATTTGTAAACTATTTCTATACTACTATGAAATGAATATTTGTAAACTATTTCTAAACTAGTTTTGTAAACGAGTACTAAGCTCATTTGAAAACTATTTCTGAACTACTATTTGGAAGCTAATTCTGAACAATTTTATTTGGAAACAATTTCTAAACTACTACATGAAAACGACTTATAAATTGGTGTTATGAACTATTTCTAAACTATGTTATTTATAAACTACAATTTGGAAACTATTTCTAAACTGCCTTTGTAAACTACTTTACTTGATTTATTTGAATATACTCTATGGAAACTGCTTCTAAACTACTATGTGGAAACTATTTCTAAATTACTTTTATAAACTACTTCCAAACTGCTATTTGTAAATCATTTCTAAACTGCCTTTGTAAACTACTTCTAAACTACTATCTGGGAACTATTTCTAAATATACTTGGAAACTCATTTAAAATGACTTTATTTGTTAACTATTTCTAAACTCTTTTTTTAAACACATGTAAACTACTGTGTGCAACCAGATTTGCTTAAAGTCAGAGGTTGTATGTGACACTTGTCACAGGGATGATGTCTGTTCAATGTGACAATGCTAATCTCTGGCAGGGGTTAAAGGTTAAGGCTAGGGTTAATTTGAAAATTGAATCAGAGGCTCAAAAAAGAACAAATGAATGAACAGCTCTACTAAAGAAAAATAAATATTTGACAGTTACTCCGTCAAGAACTAGCGCTAATTACCAAGACGAATCCTTTCAAAACCACATTAGCTCTTTCTGACGTCAGACTTCAGGGTATTTCGCCAAACAGAATTCAATTTGTTCAAACCCATACAATTAAAAAAAGAACAGATTAATGCAGAATGTAAAGAATATTAAACATTTGTTTCTCATGAATGTTAAAGGTTGCCAAAAGTTTCTGTACATTATTTAAAAAAAAAAAGAAAAAATTTTAAAGGACACAGTTACATAAATTATTTTTTAAAAATCATGGATACTCAAATGCACCAAACACAAATTTCCTTGTCAAGGCAAAATGTGGCTAAAAAAAAGACGATTATTAAAAAATAAATTAAGATAATAATAAATAAATAAATAAATTATATATACAGTGGGTACGGAAAGTATTCAGACCCCCTTACATGTCTTTAACTGAAAAATGAGTGTTTACTATTGTCATTTTGCATTATTGACACTATTTTCCTAATTAATGCTGTTCAGTTGCTTTGTCACAATCTGTATTGTTAAAAGCGCTATATAAATAAAGGTGACTTGACTTGACTTGACTTAAACCCAATTGAGCATCTCTGGAGAGACCTAAAAATGGCTGTCCACCAACGTTTACCATCCAACCTGTCAGAACTGGAGAGGATCTGCAAGGAGGAATGGCAGAGGATCCCCAAATCTAGGTGTGAAAAACTTGTTGCATCTTTCCCAAAAAGACTCATGGCTGTATTAGATCAAAAGGGTGCTTCTACTAAATACTGAGCAAAGGGTCTGAATACTTAGGACCATGTGATATCTCAGTTTTTCTTTTTTAATAAATCTGCAAAAATGTCAACAATTCTGTGTTTTTCTGTCAATATGGGGTGCTGTGTGTACATTAATGAGGAAAAAAAATTAACTTAAATGATTTTAGCAAATGGCTGCAATATAACAAAGAGTGAAAAATTTAAGGGGGTCTGAATACTTTCCGTACCCACTGTATATATATATACTGTATACAAACTCACTTAAGAAAATATAAAATATAAAAATTATATATCCAACATAAAACCAAAATAAACACTAAATAAGAAATTTAAGGACAATATTCAAAGACAATATTTCCTAAAATGTAAGTTCATGGACTTTCAAACACATCATGAGAAGAGCAGGCCAAAGACGGAGTACCAATTTCTTACAGTGTTGAAACTGATTCACAAAAAAGCAAAGAGTATGTTGTTGGTTACCAAATTATTGTGATATGCATATCACGAAAATAATTACAATATATAATACAATTATAATAATATACATATAATTCGGCAATCTGCATACCAACTACCACCATTACGAACCCAGGTTAGATAGAATAAGCAAACATAAAGTTAAACTGTGTTCCACTGACATCTGTTGGTCGCACAAAGAAACTGACTGAGAAAGCCTAAAACAATCAAGTTCATCATTTCAAAGTCTTTAAAAAGTTTGCATGCACTTTTAGTGCTGACACACACAAATTTCATATATATATATATATATATATATATACATACAAAGACCCTTAGGATGTTGACAGTTCACTAATCCTCATAACCGGTCTACAGTTCTACCCTATAACAGTGTACTTACCTCATATAATGAGCATACGAATGCGGTGACGTACCTGTTTGATGGGTATGGCCCTTCCACTCCCTATACTGTCAGTTTTACTCTCAATGCTCTTTGTCTGATCACTGGCTTTCCGTGACTGCAAAGAAACAAGACAAGATGTCAGTGCAAAGAACAAACTGGGAACACACATGGAGGTGGGGAGGGTGTGTGTGTGTGTGTTTATGAGTTGTGCCTTAACTCTAGTGTGTGTGTGTGCGTGTGTGAAGTGTAGTGAGTGTTGGTGTGTGTGGTGGGGGACAACATAAAATCGCAAGAAAGAGGCTCAAATAAACGCGCAAGCAGAACAGTGCAAACATACAGCAGCACATTGAACGTGCAGTATATATAGATATATATTTACACAGACCAGGACAGACACACAGAACAAAACGACAACGAAAAATATCAAGTTCGACCCATAACGAAACACAGGAAGGCAGAACTAAACCCCCCAAGAGCTCTTTTGTGATCTTTGGCACCTCCTTGTGGCTTTACCAACCACAGAAGCAAGTCAGTCCAACCACAGTCAGATTCAAGCAATACAAGAACATTAAATGCAGCTTTATATACAAAAGGTTAGCAGAGGAGGAAAAAATAGGGAGTTAATACGGTGCATCTTTTTCTGACAGCCTCCACCTGTTAAAACATCTGATAAACAGGTCAGACAAGAATAATAACAATAAAAAAGATTCAGAATTAGGGTTAGATTGACAAACATTTCCAAACAAAGCAATATCAAGAGAAAGAAATGTTAGTTTATACATCATTTCAGTTCTGGATTTCAAGACGACAAGACAAGATGTCAGTGCAAAGAACAAACTGGGAACACACATGGAGGTGGGGAGGGTGTGTGTGTGTGTGTTTATGAGTTGTGCCTTAACTCTAGTGTGTGTGTGTGCGTGTGTGAAGTGTAGTGAGTGTTGGTGTGTGTGGGGGGGGACAACATAAAATCGCAAGAAAGAGGCTCAAATAAACGCGCAAGCAGAACAGTGCAAACATACAGCAGCACATTGAACGTGCAGTATATATAGATATATATTTACACAGACCAGGACAGACACACAGAACAAAACGACAACGAAAAATATCAAGTTCGACCCATAACGAAACACAGGAAGGCAGAACTAAACCCCCCAAGAGCTCTTTTGTGATCTTTGGCACCTCCTTGTGGCTTTACCAACCACAGAAGCAAGTCAGTCCAACCACAGTCAGATTCAAGCAATACAAGAACATTAAATGCAGCTTTATATACAAAAGGTTAGCAGAGGAGGAAAAAATAGGGAGTTAATACGGTGCATCTTTTTCTGACAGCCTCCACCTGTTAAAACATCTGATAAACAGGTCAGACAAGAATAATAACAATAAAAAAGATTCAGAATTAGGGTTAGATTGACAAACATTTCCAAACAAAGCAATATCAAGAGAAAGAAATGTTAGTTTATACATCATTTCAGTTCTGGATTTCAAAATGGATTTCCTTCATTTTTCAGTAGCTGGAAATGGCATTAGGGAAAGAATAAATGTTAAACAATGAATCCTCTCATACAAAAAGACCCAAAACGCAACATGAATGCTCACTCATACCCGACAGACAACATAATGGCGCTCATTCGCAAATGGAGAGAGAGATAAAGTTTCATGATCGACTCAAATAAACTAGGCTAAAGTGCATTTTTCAACAGTTTATTTTTTCGTTCGGATATATACAGACACCATACAAATCAAGTCACAGGTTTACGTGGAAATAGTCAACAGGCAGAGCCACACATTGCAGTTCCCACAAGAGAGAGTTTGACTAAAGAGGCGCTGTTTCATATATCTCATATATGTATAGAATATACTTTCTATAGAATACCATTGGAAATCAAATTCAATACAAGATATACGGCAGTCTATATTTGTCCATTATTGAATGATATAAAAAAACGAAACAGTGTGCAACGCATGGAACAGTTCATCTTAGCACATCGTCATAAAATAAAAAAATGAATAAGCAAAAACAATCAAACAAAAGAACAAAATAATGGCTCTGGGTCACAAATGCATACTACATTCATACAAGTCGGTGCATTTCCGTCACGCTTCTCTATGTCTATGAAGGCCTTCATATCATTCAGACTTCACACCGAGCGAGGAAACCGCATCCGGGCGTCGCCACGGCAACTGCATCAACTAAACGAGCAGCTTTATAAACGCATCACAACGCAATGTGACGTCTCAGGGCGTCATGTGACATCATGTTAGTTTCACAGTTGAATGGTGGTCAGCACATCGAACAAGAAAGCTATGTCATCCGGAATCACATCTTTTTTATCGTTGAGGGATCCGGCGCTATGCCGACCGTGCAGCATCGGGACCTCGACTAGCATCACATTCCAGTATGACGTGGTTCACAAAGCCGCGGTCTTGTTAATAAAGATGAAACGGAGACACGGGGTGCGGTTCGTGGCATTCCGTGTGAAGTCTGACTAGCTAAACTAACCCATCAGAACTCAAAGGAAAGACAATAAATAGGAAAATAAATAGGAGAAACAGAGAAAATCTTGGCAAAGTGTTTGGAATTACCGCAAAAGCAATTTTGGGTGTTGTTGATGGCTATTGTCCGGGTTGGTGAACATTTAGCAATAAAATGACTGATTATGATTCAGTTCAGTGTGTTCAGGTAACGCAAGTTCGAAATCTGTCTTTTTCTGTCCAACCAAATGTCCTTTAAACTCAACCATGGCTGCCAAGGGGCAAGTGTCCAAGAAAGCCATGGTGATACCCACGATGCAATGCAGGTTATTAGGGGGAATAAAGCAGCGCTTGTTTGCTCCTCCTCATTGAGGACCCCCTCCCATAATGCATTGCGGTCGTACCACCACCACCAAGGGCTCGTCTAATTGAGGAGAAGCTGGAAAGCCCTTTTAGTTGAAGAAAGGTTGGAAACAGAAGAACAAATCTGGAAATATCGACAAAAACAGTTCAACACTTTGGTCACGGGAAGAGTGGACAGAAAGGGTTTAAGGGGGGGGAAGCAATGGATCGCAAAAATGCGTAGACATCTACACTGGAGATGATGGCGGATGTAGTATGATTATTGGCTTTTTACAGGGCAAAATAGTGATGTGTCGAGAAATAATAAAATAATATAAACCCCTTCCCTCTTCCTGTTCTCTCACAGAATGGAAAATCATGGACAGACGCCACATTAGACCAATGACAAAAATATTTGAATGGTCGTTTTAAGTATCATGGAAGCACTGTGCTTGGTTTCCTGTCCTCTGCTGACATCTAGTGGCAAAGACACACACTTATGAAATGATATTCATGAGAGAATGTTATGAATTATGAGGTGACAGGAAATATTACTAAATCGGCAAACTGTTCTTTTTATATTATTCAATAATTACATGAGCTTTAGTCTTTCATTAAATAAAAAAAAAAAAGTAATTATTTTTTATAACATTTTTAACAAAATATTTAATTATGGCTTTCTTTAAAATGTAAATATTTTATTTTTATTTAGTGTGGAGCAAACTTAGTTGTTACCGATTGCAATCAAAAAATCTTACATTTTTCATTCAGTCTTAATTTATTAGCACTGGCATTTATATATATATATAATTTTTTCTTTCTTTCTTTGTTGGTGACTGTCCAAATGCTATCCTTTACTCTACTAGTGGTAACAAATTTACTCTTTCACTATGACCCAAAAGACTATGATTATAAGGCCACTCTTGACTTGGAACAATAAAATTATATCTAACATAAATTATATGTATATGACTTTGAAAAAAGCTGCCGAAAACTCAGCATAGCAAACACAAAACAAAGGCTTTCCTCATTTTTCACATGCTATTTCTAAAAATTTAGCTCGGAGTGGCTATTAGATCCAATTGCCAATAAGATGACCGGTTAGAGAAGTCGTCGAAAGGGGAAATTAGTAACCAATCCAGATCTCCCAGCCGTCTTCGGAATGTCGTAGAGAGGCTGCGTGGCCCCTCCCTCCTTGGTCTGGCTCCTCCCACTCCCCATCCCAGCCCTCACCCCCCTGTTCCCGCCCACACCGTAAGTCCGGCTCCTCAGAAGGTCATGAGTTGAAACTCTCGTTCGCTCTGCCACTCGGACACCCAGACGGGGTAGGTGGCGTGCTTCGGCTCCGTTACGCGCACCGGCAGAGCGTGGTGTCTCGTGTGGACGGGGTTAGACACGACCTAGCAGGGAGGGAGGGAGAAACAGGACAGGGGACGCTAGCACAAGAGCCGCCACAGCTGCAGCCAATCACCTTGTGGGATCCTTCTGATTGGAGGAGACTTTGGGGGGGGGGGGATTGGCTGAATGGACAAAGGTGGATCTTGATTGGTTAGATTGGAGATGGTGGTGTTGCTAGAACAGTGTGTGTGGCTCTGCCTCTCTCTCTGTCTGGCTCCAGCAGAAAGACACGCTAGGTGAATGTCTGTTAAAGAAGAGAAGGGGGCGGGGCTTGCTAGGGAATTTTGCTGATTTACACAGTGAAATTAGGAAGGGCACAGGGAAAACATCAATATCGGGGAGGGCAGGTATTTAAATCCAGAGAAGATAAAAAGCTAAGTTCCCTTGGTGTAAAGCTTTTAAATTTACAGTGTATATAAAGGACGAGGCAAATCAAAATGGCGGAAATAATAGCATAAATCGAAGCGTCTTTCCTTGTCCTAAACATCTCTCGTCATTTTAATGTTTGCCTCCCTGCGTTTACTGTAATATGTAGCTATAAAAAGCATGTGGTCATGCGCTTCTGTGGTAGCAGAGGCAGGAGGGATTCGGTTACACTTAGCTCCGTACCTCCCTCTTGTGGTCAGAGATGGCATTACGCTCTCTGGCTTTGCCCTCCACTGCCCTGGGTTTGAGGGGAAGGGGGTGATGAGACCTAAGGGCAGATCCACTCACTGCAGACCGACAGACGATAGACAGACAGACAGATAAATAGATAGACAGATAGATAGATATAGATAGACAGACAGACAGACAGACAGACAGACAGACAGACAGACAGACAGATAGATAGATAGATAGATAGATAGATAGATAGATAGATAGATAGATAGATAGATAGATAGATAGATAGATAGAAAATTTGGGGAAAAGCAATTAAGAATAGGAAAGGAGCAAGAGAGATGCAGTAAACAAAATTATCAGCATGATTTTCTGGTTTTTGACAGGCAGCACAATTTTTATAGTTTATTATAGTTCATAAAGGCCTATTCTTCCATCCCAATTCTCATACTTGTACTATGCATATGAATATGATAGTAGGAAAGTACATGTATGTGCAGTAAGATGTCATAAAATTGTGTCCTGATACCACATATGCCTTTGTTGCATTAAATATCATAGCTACTACAATTATTGTTACTGTTGTAAAAACTATAAATTAATATTTCTGTAATTGTATTTAATTTATTTGTGATGACAGTTTTTTAAAGTAAAAATAATAATTAACAATTTTTGTGGAAAATATGGTTACCATGGTAAATTTTCAGAACTGAAATATGTGCCTTCTTAATAACAACTAGCCAATTGTGATTCACTTTGCGGTTTGCATGCTAGCTGCTTCAGGACAGGTGTTTGGCTGACTGAGGCTGATCCTAGATCAGCACAAATGCACCAGACTCACCTGATTGATGTGTACAGAGGGGATGGACGCGGACGGAACTGACGAGTGGCTGGGAGAGTTGGGCAGAGATTTACACGGACCAATCGAAAGCTGCTGCTTTTTCCTCAGCGCCACCACTTTCTGAGCAACTGCAATCACACATCATAAATATTACAACTATGAAATCAATGCATTAAATAGATTAAAAGACAATAAAGACATTTATAATTTCTGTTTCAAACAAATACTGTTCTTCATGTTTTCTAAAAAAAAAAAAATAGAAAGGGAAAAAGAAACAAAAAAGAATCAGCATATCACAATGATTTCTCAAGGACACTGAAGACGGGAGTAATGATGCTGAAAATTCAACTTTGCATCACCGGAATAAATTACATTTTAAAATATTTTCAAATAGAAAACAGTCAATTTAAATTGTAATAATATTTCACAATTTTACTGTATTTTTGATCAAGCATCAAGATCAAGAGAAAAAAAAACCTCTCATCAAACTTTTGAATGATAGGGTAAAGTATGCAAGTATTTGTCCACCTCTTGTACACTGAATAAAAATGTATGAACAGTAGGGATGTTCATTTCGGTTATTTTTCCTAACCGATGCTCATTAACTGATTGTTAACCGTTAACCGACAAGATTATTTTAAATTAGAGAAAAAAGTAACATCATGTACTCACGAGCGAGACTATGGGTGCTCCAGAGAGGGAACAAAATGTCAAAAACAAAAAGTGGATCCCATTGCAAGAAACAAAAATAATCCACGTCTAGGCACTCACATAGCAGGCAAAATATAAAAGGATTATTTTCGTTTCTTGCAATGGGATCCACTTTTTGTTTTTGATATTTTAAATTAGAATGGAATTAAATTAGAAAGGACAAGTGTCTGTGACTCGTTAAAAAACACTAACATTTGTTTTCCGGGGATTGTTTTTAGCCTAGTATGCAGAGTTTCGGTTCATTTTTGTGCTGCGCGAAAGAAAACAGAGCAGAAAGCAGCATCCTATTTTCTTTAGGCTTATTTTACAAAAGCACAAAGATTTGTTTTTATTGTGAATGTACACAAATAAAGGCAAACCTTTTACAATTCCGATTATCTTTAGGACTAAAATGAGTAGTTTCTTCCACTGTTAGAAGGAAAAAACTCAAGTGATTGCGCCGGTGCTACCTTGACAATGCAGCCTGTTCATTATCATAATAAAATACAGTCAGTCAAATATATGGAAAAAAAACTATGTAGTTTAAATTTTTTTTTAGTAAAATCTGTGTCGTTAAGTGTTATCACCGCACCACCGTGATGTTATGCTAAACATTTTTGTTTTATGTGGATATTGGAACGCGAGTGAAGTAGGCTACATAACAAATAATAATTTGCCATTCAAATACATCGCGAATACGGAAACATTTGATTTTGTGTGGAATGAGAGACCCAACGTTAGTTTCAGTTTTGTTTTAGCCTAAATTAATTAGTTTTGGCTTGTCGTTTATATTGCTATAGCTTCTTATATTTTTAATTCTTGTTCTTTTCTAAATACTGTTAATTGAAAGGATTTGTTGTGGAGTGAGGGGAACTAACACTAGCTATGTTTACAGTGTTTATTATAATGTTTGTCAACATTCCGCATCAGCATTAGGCCTATTTCTGAATGAAACAATAAAATGCGACTTATACGCGATATGTTTTTCCCCCCTAAAAAACTATTTTTTTTATACGCGTAGCATAGGCCTATTTTAACCATGCAGCAAACCTTTTTAAATATTTTGATAAATTACTGAAAAAATAAATAATTTAATGACTTTTGTTTAACTGATTGTATTAATCGGTCAAAATTCTTACGCTCGGTTAACCGGTTAAAATAAACAGTGTATATTAGTATGACTTTAAATATAAAATATAAAATTTGAGTTCAAAAAATATTAAATTAAAATATTTAATATATATAAATATATATATATTTTTTTATTTTATTTTAAGAAATACTATCAAACATGTTTATGTAAAAAAATTGTAAAAAATAAATGCATTTTAACGTGTTTCGCACAGCTAGTCTAGATACTAGCTGTTTTTATTGTTTTAGTCCTGCATATGACCATCTATTCTTATGGGAACAATTAATAATTCAGCTGTCTTTTAATAACCTATAACGTCTTTCAAAGCCCCTGATTTGCAGTAAATGTGACTACAAGCATAAACAAGACTACAAAGTAATTTATTTGCAACCATAATTCATAAATGGCAATAAATTTATGACATTGAGTGCTTATTATTTTAGTAGGGAGATGTTCAAAACTTATGTACAGTATGTTACAATTTTTCAGTCCTAATGACGCACATAAGGTTTCTTCCCCAGCTGTGAAATGTTTTTGTGCAGATTTACTGCATGAAACTGGAAACCCTGGAGACTTAGCGTGAGCCTACAGCCATTTAACAAGTGACTCAACGTTATTCACTTTTACTTTTCGCAAAAACAAAGTAACAGAGAAAGAACGAGCTGCACACAAGTGAAAGAACCGGCAAAGTCGAGATGATGTTGATCCGTCTGCGTTTTCAAAGAGTCGAACAGCTCACCGTCTCCAGACAACAGGCGCATCTCTATCTTTTCATTATTTCAAATGCAGCCCGAGGAGGCAATTACACGCAAGAGAAAACAGCAACCGTCAACACCCCAGCAATAAAGGCAGGGACGAGAGAAATCCATCCTGACAACTATGATATTGGAGAGCGTGGAGGAAACTGCAACACTGCGGAGCAATAAAGCTGCTGGAATTATCGCAGCCCCTGCAACCGCGGGAGGAAGTCTCACACGGATATATAGAGCAGCGATACCAGATTACTGCACGAATGCTTGATAAATACTTATGTAATATGTATTTCTAGGTGTTGTGAAACCACTCTACCTCGAGCAGGAGGCTAGAGGGACACAAAAGAGATGTGTGGGCAGATTTCTGTAGCTTACTCTGCGATACATTCATGCCACATGACGACAGTGGGCGGAAGAGAGCGCTATCAGTGAACTCAGAGTGGCTCTGATATTCCAGCTGGTTTTCAGGATCGTTCGTAATAAATGCACTAACCACTAGCGATGGAAAAACACAGCTCTTTGTTAGATGAGGAGATAAAAGCAGGATCCAGAACGTCAGATGCATTCAGAATGTCTCACAGCCATCCTTAAAATCTGCTGTATGTACATAATATAATACAGTAAACTAATAACATAATAATAAATAAATACCCCCTTCACGGTCATACCTTTAAAGATTAATACATTAAAATACATGATCAATACCAAACTTCACAGATTGATTACTATTGTTGTTTTATGATGATGCCAACCAGCATGCAATGAATGTTTTAACTGATATGTAATTATTGCTTTTTTTACATAAAAATAATCATTAGACTACAACAATAAAGCATAACATGCTTTACGAACATTATAATAGTATTATTATTATTATATTAACAACAACAATGATAATTATTGTTACTGGAAATGAATTTTTGTTTATTAAAAAGTTGTGGTGTCTAAATAATAATAACAATAACCACAATAATAATGATTATTATTACTGTTTTTTAGTGCTGTGTTCGATACATCGATACGACAATGTATCGTCAGAGATTTGATGATACGAGTATCGATAGAGCGGTCTCTGTATCAATATTGCGGCACGTGTGCAGCAGTGGACCGCACAAGAACACTGTTTAAAAAAGGAGTAGAAAAGTGCGAGGTTTCTAAAAAATAATGAATAGAGCATAATATATAGGCTACAACCAGGTTTAATCTGGCCGCAGAGGAACACAACTGGGGTTGCCTGATATAAAGAGACTTAATCCCCGAAACAGAGCTTCCTGCGTGATACGAATTGTATCATGATGTTTTCCTACTGTTTTTGTATTGTTGCCTACAGCAATAATAATAATAATAATAATAATTATAATCATCATCATTATTGTTTCATTATGTTTATACAGTGCAAATGAAAATTTATTTTTGCTTATTAAAAAGTTTTAATCTGTGTCTAACTAATAATAATAATAAAAATAATAATAATAATAATTTATTATTATTACTTATATTAACAACAACAACATTGATCATGAGAATTATTGCTATTGGAAATTAATTTTTGCTTATTAAAAAGTTTTAGTCTGTCTAAATAATAATAACAACAATAATTATTATTATTTTTGTTGTTAATATAATAATAATAATAATAATAATTTCCTTGTTATTATTAATGTTGTTTTCATTATGTTTACAGCGTAAATGAAAATCAATTTGTTTATTATTATTATTATTATATTAACAACAACAATAATAATTATTATTACTGGAAATTCATTTTTGTTTATTAAAATGTTTTTGTGTCTAAATAATAATAACAATAACAACAACAATACTAATTATTATTACTGTTTTTGTTGTTAATACAATAATAAATATAACAACAGCAATAAAAATAATAATTAATAATAATCATCATCATTATTGTTATTATTATTATTTTCATTACGTTTATACAGTGTAAATGAAAATTGATTTTTGCTTATTAAAAAGTTTTAGCCTGTGTCTAACTAATAATAATAATAATAATGATAATAATAATAATTTCCTTATTATTATTGTTGTTTTCATTATGTTTACAGTGTAAATGAAAATCAATTTGTTTATTATTATTATTATTGTAAATATATTAACAACAAAAACAACACCAATAACAATAATAATAAAATGGAAAGTCATTCATAAAAAAAGTCATATTAATAAATGGAATAAATTGATAAAATTCCACTGGCTTGGATGGGTTAGATTTGTTGTTCTAAAAACATTCTTACAAGCTTTTCACAAAAATACCTTTAGAATTATTAATACTTAAATATAAAATCACATAAAATATTACCAAAAATTATCAGGAACAACAAGGTACTTCGGTCCAATACTGATCCATTTTTATATATAAAAGACAAGCTATGTACTTCATTTACATGAAGAACAGAGAATATTAACTGCAAACCAGGTTAGTAGACTCACACCTGAGGATAAACACTTAAGTGTTCAGAGACACTGGTTAACACATCTGGCATCTCACCATCTTGAAAGACTCTCTCGACGTTAAGCCCATAGGTGGAGCAGGTTTCGTAATATGTGGAGCGTTTCAGGTCGTTGGACAGTTTTCGAGCCCGGGCGTCATCTATCACTCTTGGGTTGGCAGCGCTGATGGCATCTAGAAATCATATGATGGGATAAGACAAAGCATATTCATTTTTGGGTGTACTATTCCTTTAAACTCCCTCTTCGACACACATAATGACAGTACAGCATCTACATGCTCATAATTGTTAATTATGTGTCTCATCAAAGTGCAATTTGCAAACAAGTACTGGGCAAATGTGTAAGAAAGAGTCTGTCAGCTCACTGCAGATGAGACTTCATATCCTGCTGCTTTGTTAAAGCAAGACGAATGTACGAATGGTTTCGTCACCTTTAGACTATGACTAAATGCGAGACTTTCATGGAGGATTTAATAAAAACAAGTGCACATCAAATTTAAGGCATCCTGTGTTCTACTGTAGAAGAATAATAGAGTCAGTGACGGTGTTATGACTCACCCTGCGTCCCCACCAGCACCATGGGAACCTCTGCCGTGTTCCTGTAGCTGGAAAGGCGCAGGAAGTAGTTATAAACTGTCTGGAAGCTGATCTCATCCTCCAAGCTGAAGACGAACACCACCGCGTCCACCCAGGCAGCAAACTGAAACACGACAACAAAACCGTAGCAATCTCAGCATTTTTAAAATAACACCTTTTGATTTAGCTATCAGATTTAGCTTTTTTAAACAATATATTATATTATATTAATATTTTGAATCAGTTTTTATCATTTCGTTTTTTTCATCGTAATTTTGGTTACAGTTTTAGCAATTTTGTGTATTTATTTATTAGTATTTATAAAAAGAAATCTAGGGTTAGTAGGCTTTTTATTCTGAAAGAAATGAATACTTTTATTCAACAGGCTTACATTGCAAAATGTATATTATAAAAATATAAATATATTTCCAATAAATAAAAGAAACTTCTTTAGTAAAACAAACACACACACACATACTGTATATATATATATATATATATATATATATACACACACATACACACACACTTATGCACATATATGCACATACACAGCATTATTTTAGTATCAACTTTAGTATTTCTGTATTATTTTTGTATCACTGAAAGACACTATTGCAGTTTTGTTAATATTTTTAATAGGTTTTTATTTTTATATTTTCCATTTTCATTTTAGCAATTTTTTTTTTTTCATTTTTAGAAGATTATTTATTATTAGAAGTTTATTTGTTTATTTTAGTTTCTGTATATTTTCCATGTTCATTTTAGTTCAAATTTGAGCACTTTTGTTTTGAGTTTTTTTTCTTAATTTTTTGAAGGTTTTGTTTTTATATTTATATTTTATTTATTTTATTTTATTTATTTTTGTTAGTTTAGTACATCAAGATAAACTAAATTATGCCCTGGTAACTAGTAAAATATTTTTTTAAGTATATTATTTAATTTCATTTAATGTTTATTTTATATAAAAAAAATAATACTTGTAAAATATTTGTTTTAATTTAGTTTCTGTTAAATATAATAAGCCTCTCCATCTATCTATCTGAACAGCTACTGAGCCGATGAACCATGTTATATGCTAGTTATGTTTTGTAGTGTAGGCAGGTACATTTCAGTCATTTTAAGCGATTTTACTGAAGCCCTACGTGTGAGTTATTCCTCTATTTGTTTTCCATTTCCTGCAGGAGAATAATTCTAATCATGGATAAATTACACGACCAGTAACTTGAATTGTTTCTGAGCCTTGAGACACACTCATTGATGTCTGCTTGAAATTTGAAGGGCCACATTACAAATTCTTGTGGTAATTTGCATTCTAATCAATTACGCATTACCATAAAACCAGCTAAACGGAACACAGACTAACAGAGAATAATTATCGCCGCTATTCCACCAGGAGCTACACTGGCAGAAAAGTTTCACTCGAAATCCCCATTCCCACAACACAGGAAGCCAGTCCTCATCCACGGCTGAAAGCTGCCGTGAGAACCATCAGACTATAATTACACTGAGCCGCAGCAAAATGTGAAAATAGGGCCACCCTGAAATGGGCCCCACGGGGCAAGTACAGAGGTTCATCTTGACACGGCCCCGCGTCCCGCTCTATGCTGGGGGAATGAGGACTGGGAGACACATTTGTGGAATATTTTAGCAGCTATTTGGACAGTTCTCTGCTTTTCTCAACTTGTGAAAAATCTCACTTTCTCGGATATCATTAATTATTGTAGCGCCGCGTCAGCATGCAGCCCTGGAGTTGCAAATTGAACAAGATAATTAAGGTGTTTGGGGTATTACTAGTACTTTACATGGAAATATCTAAACAGTTTTTTATCCACAAACTCTTCAGTTAGACGTCCTTACATGACCCAAAACGACTTGATTTGTTGGAGCACAAATGGAGATATTTTCAAGAATGTTTATGCTGCTCTTTTCCATACAATGAAAGCATACAATGACCAATTTCCCCTACTTTTACAATTAGTTTACCTTTGCTGTCATCTAATACTTCCTTTAATCTATAAAAACACTACAAATGTAAGTATACTGTTAAATGTAATCTTTAGCAAATCTCATAATGAACATCCATTTTTATACTGCACATTATGCATTATTATCAGTATATCATATTTTAATTGTGAAATCATTCCTTCTCTATAATACAAGTCATGATGAACACATGTACGGTGCTTTTTCACCCTTTTTTGGACCTCAATAGCCACTGGTCACTATATACTTTGTTGTACAATCAATTTTCTATGGAAAAGAGCAGCATGAACATTCTGCATAATATCTCCTTTTGTGTTTCACGGAAGAAAAAACTTTACACTTGTTGGCACACACGTCTTGGCATCTAGCTGAAATAAAAAGCTTTATACACAGTATGTAATATATATTAGTATATTTATTTCAGTTAACGTTTATTTTATTTCAAGTAACATTTTTTATGGTTTAAATTTTAGTTTTGGTTAACTATAATAACTCTGCTGATTTCATATTGAACTTGTGGCTTACCTGCATTTCTGGCGGGCCGCCTTCATCCCTGATCAGCAAGAGATAACTCTGTCCATCCACCACAATCTCCTTTTTAAACCTCCCTCCTGCAAGAACACAGAATAACATTAATTATACTGTTTCTACAACACGGTCGTCTCTAAAGCTCATTTACCAGCAGGCAGTGTGCCGCTGACGTCAACACCATCAAGATTAAGGGACTGAAGATACACCCCTGAGGAACCCCCTCTAGCCCCGTCAATCTGATCGCACAAACATTTCCCATTTTCAGCTTACGCATACCTTCTGGCAGTTGTGAAGTGTTGGACAAGGGATGGAGAAAGAGAGAGAAAGAGCAAATGAGTTAGTGAGCGTGTAAATGAGTGTTTGGGATGAATGTGTTTGCATGTCTAAACATGACTAATGATTAAACCCAGCAGAGCGCCGCCCATCGCTCCTGCTTCATTATACAGCACATGCAAACATGGGAATCTCTGCTAACACACTGATAAAAAATAAATATCAGCCAACATATGAAATTAGGCAAGCCGAAATCTGAGTTATTTCGACACCAGCAGCGAGATGAGAGTCTGAGACTTTGATTTTTCACCCTTCATTTATTCCCTTCTCAACAGATGTGTTTTTTTCCTTCCTCGCAGCCGCTGGCGCTGAAAGCTGATGGAACTTTGATGCCATTGAGATTCTCTCAAATTAAATTGCACTTTTTTATAGTAGGAAACTTTGTGGAGCCGAATGAAACTTGCCTTACGGTAATCTTCTAGGAGGACAAAAGAGGAAGGGTGAGATCTTCACAGATTATGACAGGTGAAGGAGGCAAGGCAATGTGTAGAATATATGAACAGCCTGGAGAGGAAAGGGCTCGATTTGGTTGAACTTCACCTGAAAGTGTTAGGAATTTAAATAAGGAGTCATTGAAAGGCACAGAATGGTACAGTGTAGGGATGTGCATCTCATGACTCAAGCCGATACGATACACATCTCGATGCATAGCCAACGATACGATACATTAAAGATACATATGAAGCAGCTACCGATGCGATGCGATACGATTCACCCCTATTACGTTGAAGTGCGATCCGATTTCGATTCGATTCAACACAATGCGATTCGATGCAATATGATACAATGGAGAAAATATGATCACATTTAGTGTCTCGAGGCCAGTTTCATAAAACAAGTTAACTAAATAAGCCAGGCTTATTTCAGTTAGTCTGACTCATTGTCAAATGATTTGGTTTGATGGTTAACTATAATAACTCTGCTGATTTCATATTGAACTTGTGGCTTACCTGCAGTTCTGGCGGGCCGCCTTCATCCCTGATCAGCAAGAGATAACTCACAGTAACTTACAATTACTGCTATCATAAAAATACACTTTATGTGTAGGTTTAAAATTCTACAAAAGACACATTTAATGTCCAAAAACAATTTCTTTTAGCAAAATGTATATTTTATGTATATGAATTATTGCGCTCCTATTCGATTGCGCTCCGTCTGTTTTAGCGTGCATGCCTCTCTCTTGCGTGCCTCGCCCACTCCTGACAGCAAAATGGACATGTTTGCATGACTTTATAACATTTACAAATGAAAAATATACCTGTGACATGTCAGTTATGCACTGAGGAAAACACAACGTCTCAAATGCATTAAACAGCACAGATATATTCGCTGTTAGCAATGGTGGATCGATTTGATCCATGATCGACATTAAGAGCTGCTTAAGAATAAGCGTGCACAAATTAGTGAGATTGTGTAAATTTAATTTGTCGTTAATGGAATGGCTTAATGCCCCGATTGATTTGTTAGGTTATTTCAAGTCAGGTTTTGGACTTTAATCCCAGTTTTTCCTCGGTCTCCGTGGTGTTGTGATGCATCATATTCACTCAGCAGCAGCGGTGATGAGAGAGCGCGCTTGAGAAACAGTTCAGAGAGGAGAAATCAATCTACATATAAAATATTGGTCACAGATTACTGGTCACTTTCTAAATAATAAAAGTATAGCGCATCTATTAGTAATTATATATAAATAAATCGTTTTTTACCGATGCAAATATGTTTGAAACGATGCATCGCGATATAAATGACAACTTGTAGTCGATGCACACTTTTAAACCGATGCATCGCATCGTTAACTTTTTATGCCGTTGCACAGAGCGAATCGGTGAATCTTCCCATCCTTAATACAGTGGCATGGTACAGAAATTATGTAACAATGTTAGCTGACACAGAAATTATGTAACAATGTTAGCTGACAGAATGAAAATAAGTAATGTGAAATATGAAAAAAATTAAGTAATATAAAATTGAAATATAAAAAATGTATTTAATAGAAGTATATAATAAATTATGTATAATATTGAAACAATAAATTACTGTAATTAACAATTTCTATTTATATAAATAAATGAATTCTAAATTACTAATTCAAAACTAATTTTATTTTACAGTAAGAAATATAATAAAATATAAACAATTATAAACTACAGTGGGTACGGAAAGTATTCAGACCCCCTTAAATTTTTCACTCTTTGTTATATTGCAGCCATTTGCTAAAATCATTTAAGTTAATTTTTTTCCTCATTAATGTGTGTGTGTGTGTGTATATATATATATATATATATATATAAAAAAAATGTTATAATAGTTTGTTAATATATATAAATATTTAAATAAAATAGTAAATTATTAATACATAAAACCACTATTTTTAAAATTGAATAATAATTGATATAGAAAAAATATTGATATACACACACACACAATTATTTTTAAATCAATACATTTTTAAATGCAAATATCCTTTTAATAATTCAATCTTTTCAATCAATTAAAGCATTAAATATATAAGCAATAAACACAACATAGACTGAGGTACTTTGATTATGTGAACACTGTTCATGAGGGGACTATATTGTGCAAAATGCAATGAACCTAACATGACCTAACATTTCCAGTGTGATGAATAAACATGAAGCGACTGGAGTGACTATTTTGCAACAAGTTTTGATTCATTATTTGATCTGACTGCCAAAAATGTAAGATAAAAGGTATTACACAAAATCAAATAAAAAATGCAGAGCAATTAGAGCTGGACACCCTTGACATGCAACGTGATGAGAAAATGTGACAATGTAGCATAATGCATACTATTTCACTATAAAAAAATAGTCAGCATTCAGTTCAGTTCGTTCAGTGCATGACCTCCCTTTATTTTATCTCTACTTTGTTGGGAATTGGGAAATGCATGATGGAGCTTTTGACACTTCTGATCACCTCCTAGGACTGGATAAATATAATGATTGAATGCTTGTTGCACAGTGTACGACTGAAACCTGTGAAAGTTCATACCACATATCAAATCCTTACAAGTTCAGTGACCCCTGGAGTAAATTGGCATTAAGAGGTTCACCGAGGGCACTGAAGTACAGCCCGATGGAGCAGTGAGGGACATTAATAACAGCAGAACGAAACACAACATGACCCTACATTGAGATTTCAACCAGTGATCTCACATCGACTGAGAGAGATATTATCCATAAAGCCATTATGCCAAGAACACTAAACTTTTAATTAGTTCACCTATGTCCATAGCTATTTTTATTTCGTCAATGCTTCCCTTGAGCTTAAAAACAAAAAAAGTGTTGAATTTCAGCATAGTTTTTGCTCTAACAGGAGAAATTGAACAATATGTTCATATTAGCCAATGTGAATACACCTGCAAGCCTGCAACCTGATATTTATTGTCTACAATATTGTAACTGCTGTTTTAACAATATGCAAACTTACATTATCAAGTGTCACTCACTTTGCAAAAAACAAACTAAAACACATCTTGAGAGGCCCAAAGCGTTCACTGCATGAAGCCTATTAGAATGCAATTCGAATGACCCTATAATTCAAGTTCTGAGAGCAAAAATATCCTTGTATTTTTTTTATAGTTATAAGATATGATAATAGTTAAAGGGATAGTTCACCCAAAAATGAATATTACCCCATGATTTACTCACCCTCAAGCCATGCTAGGTGTATATGACTTTTTTGTTATTTTGACATTTTTTTATATAACTCCAATTGTATTTGTCTGAAAGAAGAAAGTCATATACACCTAGAATGGCTTGAGGAAGAGCCAAGGAAAATAATGTTTAAAACTTGTGCGACCTTTTGGACATTTTCGTCCTTTTCAGTTTTGTTTTTTTGATCATTTTGACTGTGTTATTGCCAACTGCATACATTTTGGCACAGGTGTGTATTTTTATTGGAATTGTACTATTTCACTTCCATTTCCTTTAATAAATCTGTTTTGCACTAGGTACAAAAAATTGTTCCTCTCAGGACCTTAAGGACAAAAATGTCCCCGTTGAAACCCATTAAAACTGCTATTTCTAATCGCAGTGCCATTTAACTAAAATCATGCAATTTTTGTTGATAGGCTTTCATTATATTGGCAAGGCTTTAAAATTAAATTTTTTACCAGATGGTGCCATTTTTTCAGGTTTGACCTATAAAGAAAATACTTGCTTTATTTCTGTTTTCTGCTTCTGCATATTATAGAGCCAATTGGATAAATAATGCAGCTATAATTGTGTGGGTGTGTTGGTGTGGATGTCAGAGTGTGGTTTGTATGCGTGTCATAAAAAAAAAAGTGTGTGTGTGTGCATGTGTGTTCTTGTAATATTTGAGAGAGAAAAACTCTACTGCAAATCACAAATCCAACCACTGTGTGCACCAGCAGAGTTTTGCTGACATCTAATGGGGAAAATTTGGTACTGCGCCCAAACAAAATCTTACTGAAAGCTCATTTTTTGAGATATCAACCTCAAATTTGGAATACAAGTTGTTTAGATTTATGGCTTTGATTTTCTAGAAGGTATAGAGTTCAACATGTTTCATAAAATATATATTTTATATAAAACATTTTTCATAAATCATTTTTTTTTATTATTACAGTTTTTTGACACGGACATTTTTGTCCACTATGGACCTATGTGTAACTTTTTTAAACTGACGCACAAGGGTTAATTATCGTTAGCAAAAATAAATAAATCTTGTCAATAACGCACATTCCTACTGCAAAAAATAATTGATTTACTAAAGAAAATGCAAGTGATGCTTGCATGCAAAACAGACTGAGATTGGTCTGAAAATCACTTCATTCCAAAAGATTTGAGGAATCAACTAGTTCAAATCTCTAACTCTAAAATAAGAGCAATAATTCTTGCATTAAGAGGCACCACTAAAAATGGTTGTTTAACTGAAAAGAATTGAATTTAACAGCTTTTTTCAAGTGCATTCACTGAAGCTTTTAAAGTAGGAGATAATTGCATTGGAGCCAGTAAGGGCATGTCTGAACATGTCAAGATAGGACAAAACAAAAATCCCTTCAGCAAAGTTTCCTGTTCATTCTGACGTTTGGCAGAAAGCCGTGCAAAATGGATGTTTTTCAGCTCTCAGTTTTTGCTGCAAAGGCTAAAAAGAAAATGACTAAGGTACCGAGTCTTACTGTCGCCGGCAGAGGTGTATGAGACTTTTCGCGACGCTTTTGAAATTCAGCCCTGGTTTGGGTCTTCAGGAATCCGTCGTTCTGATTCTAATCTCTAATTTACATTTCAGAGGGGCAGCTGGTGCCAAGAGGGCATACACATTTAATCTCTCCGCCGTCACTCAAAAGTAAACGCCGAGGATTGATGACACGCTTGGCGGCGGCAGGCCAGGCTGCCTGACCCTCTGTTGCCATGGCAACAACGGAGTAATCGTAGAGGCGGAGCATCAGCGTGGAACTAAGAGCTGCATCTGTGCAGGAGTCAATGACAGATTACAAATTAAGGTCAATTTCAATCAAGAGTCTGGGAATGTCTGCAAACGCTTCATGCAGTGGGAATCACAGCTGCATTAATCACTCGTTTAATGCAATTGCTTTTCTGCCAAATATGAGTATAACAATACTATATCAGACTAAACAAGAAAGAGTCTGAGTAAATGTCTTCATTACTTGCATAGTCTATGGATATGATATTGTGTTAAAACCATGGCTTTTTGGAGATCTGTACTATCATGGTATTCTTTGAGATTGGTCTATAGTGTATAAATATAGTAATAATTCAGTGGTTAATAATAAAATGGTGGAAGTTTTTTAAAGAAATTAATACTTTTATTTGCAAGGATGCATTAAATTGATCAAAAGTGACAGTAAAGACATGTATAACGTTTACATTTTTTTGTTTTGTTTATATTATAAATTTTTTTTTTTACAAAAACATCCTGAAAAAAGTGTCAGTTTCCATTAAATAAAAAAGAAAAGAAAATAATGCAGCACAACTGTTTTAACACTGATAATAACAATAATCAGAAACGTTTCTTGAGCAGTAAATCAGCATATTAAAATGATACAGCACATGGAAACATGGAGTACTGATGCTTAAAATTCAGCTTAGCATCACAGGAATAAACTACATTTGAAAAATTATTCAAATAGAAAACAGTTGTACTTATGAAAATTATAACTATATTTCAAAATACTACTGCTTTACTGTATTTTGATCCCAAAAATGTTGCATTGGTGAGCATTAGAGATTTCTTTCAAAAATATTAAGAAATTTGAGCAACCCCAAGCTTTTAAACGGTAGTGTATCTTTTATAAACCCATTGCTTTATCACTGGATACCATGGTACCATCATAGTATTTTTCTAAGAGACGTCAAAGCACAAGGCTTTATTACAATAAAAACGACAGGCATTCATTTTTAATAATAAATGAATATAATCAATAAAAATAACTTGTGGCAGAGCTTCTGTTCTCTAATGCATGGTTCCTGAATTTTGTAGTATTTTCTATTATAGAAGAACAAGTATCTTTTAGCGTGGTTTCTGAAGTTCAGTACTCAGGTGCGTGTTAACACCAATCTCACAATCCCACAGCGATTCATTGATTTTCATTTTTCTCACTGCATTAGAAATGAGCATTATTCCACATCGACGCCACAGTTCAGTCAGAGAGAAGCAGAGAATCTGACTGAATGAGACTGAACTGTGAAAGCCGAATTCAAAACAAGTCACAACAGGCTCCTGAGCGTCTTCTTCCTTCATGAGAAACACAATGTGCATACAGGCATCCAACAAAACCCACTGGGCCAGAATACTCAACATTTCACCTCATTTAAAGCAATGCGGCTATTGTTCACCATGTTCCGGGTTCAATGCCAGCTTAAATATATTGTCAACATTTAAAAATTATTTATACTCTCTCTCAGTAAAACAATACATTTTTATTCTTAATTTACAATATTGTCTCATTTACAATAATGCAGACACAATGTACCGCTAGAATTTTGGCTAAAGCAGTCAATTCTGTCTTTTCAAATACAAAAATTAGTATTTTATGAGCTAAAAACGGTCTAAAAAAGCATCCCCTTAGCAGTGGAATTACTCGTTATGCATTGCAGATGTAATTTTCTTTACATAAAATCATTACAAATACATGAAATCCTTTAGTTAACCTTTCACAATTTTGTTTGCTGGCTTGATATGATGATAAAATGGGATGCGACTTACTCAGGAAAGGCTGGTAAGTGATTTTATCATCCTAGACTCGTGTTAAGACATATTATGTTTGCTTTATGGTGATACTTTCGAAACAGTGATTCTAAGGTAATCTTGCCCCATAGGCTTCTTGTGTAAGCGCATTACCAACAACACCATTTTTCTTTGCTATTACAAATTGAGGAACAACTCAAAGTCTTGATTACGTGCATGTATTGAACCCAGAATGTTTCTTTAAATAAATATGCTGCTGTTTAACCGTCTGGGGTCAGTAACATTTTTAAATGTGTTAGAAAGAAGTCCCTTATATGCTCACCAAGGCTGAATTTATTTGATCTACAATACAGTAAAAACAGCAATATTGTGAAAAATATTACAATTTCAAAGAACTACTTTCTTTTTAAATATATTAGAAAATGTCATTTATTCCTGTGGTCAAAGCTGAATTTTCAGCATCATTGCTCCAGTCTTCAGCGTCACATGATCCTTCAGAAATCATTCTAATATGCTGATTTGCTGCTCAAAAAACATTTCTGATTATTATCAATGTTGAAAAAAGTAGTGCTGCTTCATATTTTTGTGGAAACCTTTATACATTTAGTTTTTCAGGATTCTTTAATGAAAAGAAAGTTGAAAAGAACAGCATTTATTTATAAAAATCTAAATGTCTTTACCGTCACTTTTGATCAATTGAATGCATCCTTGCATTCAAAAAAAAAAAAAGGTACTAATGCAATTAAAAAGAAGATCTTGACTGAAGCTTGTTACACGTGTCTAAAGTTTGACTTTTAACCTCAGTGTCAACCCAAAACCATTGCACGCCATTTCTAGCTGACAAAATCATTTGTTCCAATAAAAATAAATAAATAAATGCAGTGCACAGATGAGCATATGAGACGATACAAATTCATGGCCAGCAAAGTCTGCTCCGCGGCAGGAGGTCTTGTTGGGTGACTGGCACTGACAAACACGCTGTAGTCGGCCCTCCCCACGGCTCACTCACCCTCGGGCGACTCCTCCTGGACATATGTTCCTGTCAGATACCGATGAACTAACGCCGACTTCCCACTGGACAGGTTTCCCACAATGCCCTGCATGCAGAAACAGACATGAGTCAGGCCAAAACAGAGCAGCAAACAACAGTGTTTGGGTGCATTAAGCACACCGAAGAGAAAACAAATGACTGTCTGGAAGATAATCAGTGGGATTCATTTCAGGATATTAAATTACTAATGAAACTTAAAGGTGCTCCAAGTGTTTTTTGTAAACATTTGCCTAATAGACAATAATAACTTTCATCAACTATTCACTACTGACAGATAGAGAACATCCGCTGTGCATCCAGGATTTCCTTCTAACGAGTCGTCAAACAACACCTCAAGCGTGGAGGAAGCAACTTACAGGAGTTTCCTCGCACCTGACGCAACTGTCCTGCCTGTCAGTCCACTGTATGACGGCTGTTCCTGCACGGATAATTCCCTCACCGCTGCGAACAGACAGCCTTATAAACCTAACGAGGACAGATTTACCCGTCTTTCTCCTCAAACACTGGAGATGAAGGACTTCCTAGTGCTGGGCGGTATACCGGTTCATACCGAATACAGGTGTTTATTTATGTTATGATATGAATTTTTTAAATACTGCAATACCATTGTATGTCGCTTAAAGTTCGGAACGCAACACTGTTTGAAAGGGGTCCCTTTTCACTGTTGCACTGTGGTGAGGGAACAGCTGTATGTGTTACTAAGCGTGAAAGTTCCGAAACTGAAGCTGTAGAACTAATAGAACGTGATGACACAGAAGAACTCATCCACACTGACCGCCACAAATATCCACCGCCCGCTGCCATCAGCTCCCGCGTCTCACACACACGAGCGCGACTTTAGCACTAGATTTAGCAACTTTCAGACCCTTTTAGCGGATTTTTTCCATTGAATATTCATACTGACAAACCTAGCGACTTTTTTGGATAAACCTTAGCTATGGTTCAGTTGGAAGATTTCGCCAGTGCTGTCCCGCGAACTCGAGGTCTGACTTTCCCCGAGAAGTGTCACCGCTCTCGGCATCTGTTCTGTGCAGTGAGCGGCAGAGAAGCAGTGCATTCAGTTTGCAGCAGCAGACTCGTCAATAAATGAGTACAAAACAGTGTTTCCTAGCACCTGTCGCTTATATAATTTTGAAAAATACCGTGATACATTTTTGGTCATACCGCCCAGCACTAGGACTTCCTCTAACAAACATTGAAAAGGAACGATGAGGTTAGCACCAATAAAGACAGATGGAGACTTTTGAAGAATTCAAATTCTCCTGAACTTTGAATGTTGAATGCTAATTATTATTTTTGATAATTTGACTTTTAGCTACCAAGACAAACAGCTGAGATTAACACATTTTCGATATTTAAATTCCTTTTCACATGATGATTGTCCCCCCGATAATCACCATAGAAAATTTGAGAAGTCCGTCTAAACAATATGCAGAACCAACATTTAAATGATAAGGTTTTAACAATAGCTAAAAATGTCAATAACAAAAAAAAAGTTACAAAGCCATTTTTTAAACTTATATTTACACTTCTTCATTTCATTTCATTTAACTGGTCTGGCAGCTAAATTATACCATTATACTGCCAATAATTAAATCAACACAATCAATGTACATATATATATATACAATTAACAAACAATTATTATAATTATATAATAATAATCATTATTATTATTATTATTACATATATAAATAATATATACATTAAATAATACTTATATAATACTAATATTACTAATTATTATTATAATAGCAAATAAGTATTTTTTATATTTTAGTTAATATATTAACACAATGTTTACCTTAATTATGGCTAAATACACCAGACCAGTTAAATGAAATTAAATGAAAAAGTGTAAATATGCGTTTTTAAAAATTGCCCTCTTTGATATTGTACAATATTAATGGCAGTAATTAAATCAAAATGTAAATGCATTAAACAAACGCTAACACCAGCCATGTGGTCATGCATCACTAGGACCAAGTTGACCTTCAAAAGAGCACTGAATACTGCTTTCGTCATGGAAATAGAAAAACTCTGTCCATTCTTTTCCCACACCCCAAACATCCTCCTCCTCCGTCATCATTTAAACACCGGAGGCTCATACTGAGCAGCGTTTGGGTTCATCAGAGGGTGTTGTGTACTGTTAACAAGGTTCAAACAGTAACAATCTTCCTCCGTAATAAAGGCCCAGACGAGCAGTTCGTTACCTAAGCGGCTGCCGCAGGCCTCCAGAACAAAGAGGAGGATAGAAACTTCATTAGGAGAAGACTGCATATAAAAGCTTTATGAGAATATAGTTTCATTGCATTGCCTCATAGTAAGAAGTTAGAATGAGTGTGTTCTTTAAATGGGACAATTATGATTCTGGATGATTATTCTTCCATGAAGCCGATACTGATACTAGTAAAACTATGATCTGTGGTGTACAAAATAATATAGCATAAATTGAGTTATTCCAGTCATATTGTGTATGAAGCATCACTGAATTCTGTATTTTCTGACTGGTGGCTATTGTGAGGGAACATCAGGAGAATAACTCAAAGAGTGATGAGCAGAAATATCATTTCAGAGACTGACTGACAACT
>NW_015505198.1:1632001-1632993 GCF_001515645.1 Sinocyclocheilus grahami | reverse complement strand
AAGAGTGATGAGCAGAAATATCATTTCAGAGACTGACTGACAACTCACTGCTTGCTGAATAAATTCATGTCAGGATCAACTGTTCCGCATAATGTTAAGAGATAAAATGACAAAGCAAAGGGTGGGAAGATCACTCACCACTTTGAGCTCTGGTACTGATCGACTCAATGTCCATTCCTGACTGTTAACGAAGGAATCTGGAAAGAAACAGACAGAAAACTTTAGTAAGTGATGATGTCTTTCATTTCAACCAACACTATACATTGCTTCTACACGTATAACAATCCTTATGGCCATCGACTTGAAATATTATTGACGAAATCATCAACGATAATCAGAAAATCATGAAAAAACAGATGCAGGTTGAATTAAGTTTTATTTTTCTTAAGAATATTTTTTAAATGTAAAGAAATGGCTTATCAAACTGACAAATAAATGCTACATTTATATTCAAATGAATAATTTAGATTTAATTCTTGTTTTTAAATGACAGATGTCATTGTTTGTCAATTTGAAAAAACTTTTTTTCTGAATACATACACTGACAACGGAGTGTCCCTTAAAAGTAAATTGAAGGAATCAATTGTGTAAAAATATAAACAAAAAATAACTTTTCAAATAGACAAATATATCATACTTAAATTTAATGATTGTTTTTAAAACAAATAGATGGATAAAAATCAAATATTGTTTTTTTTAAATGGATGGATAAACATAGCTAATGTTGCCTTTAAAAATTATTTAGTTATTTATTATTTAAATAAGTCAATTTATTTCTCAATTTCTTTTATTTATTCAATAATTTTTGAATGCATACATTGATAATTGGACTGCCACTTAAAAATAAATGGAAGAAATCAGTTTTCCTGGTCCTCATAACACACAGCCTTCAAAAACAGTCCCTACTGTAAATGAAAATTATGTCATTCCCTCATGCAGAAGATCACAGGCTTAAAGGAACACTCCACTATTTTTGAAAATAGGCTAATTTT
>NW_015505198.1:1608811-1631751 GCF_001515645.1 Sinocyclocheilus grahami | reverse complement strand
GCCTGAAAAAAGTCCCCAGCACACTACCTGTGCAAGCAGGTGGTCACGTTGGTTATGTTGATGGAAATTAGCCTATTTTCAGGCGCTGCGTAATATCATTGCGCCTGCTGCACCCATGGTATGAGATGCTAACGGTCTAATCAGATTCAATGATCTATGCTAAGCTACAGCTAAAAGTGCTACCGCCAGACCCGGAGATCGGCTGAATGGATTCGAAAATGGTAAAACTCAACTGTTTAACTCAAGGGGAGTTGGAAAATTAGCCTATTTTCAAAAATAGTGGAGAGTTCCTTTAATTGTTACTAATAATCATGTTCGTCATGTTGGCTACATGAACCGACATGACTGCGAAAACACAAGCCTCATTGGCCCAGTAAAATCCTGCCCATTTCCATTTCCATGCCACACACACACACACACACACACACTATCTGTTGTACAGCCATTACATCATCACAGAGGGCACATGGGCAGCCTTGTTTAAAGCACCACAGAGGTTTGTAGCACTGCATTGTTCGGTTCATTTTTCACTCCGCTGCTCTTGTCCAATCTAATCAAAATTACTATTCAAAGCGTCGGGGAAGAGAAGAAAAACCCTTTGTGGATTCAAGAGACAGTGAGAAAAACACACCAAGAAATGAACCAATTTGCGAGTTAATTTTTCCATGCATGGTACCAAAAAGAGACTCATTCAGTTTTTGTGCGATGGTGAGAACATGGTGTGCCAAGCGTAACGCACAGCAAGTCAGGAGGTGTTTTCTTCTGTCCTTCACTTAAACCTGACGTCTCACCCTCCCTTTACACTCAACAAACTGCTGAAGTGACTCAGATGAGATTCTTCCTGCTGCGCTCAGCAACATGCCCTGATGAAACCAGGCGTTTTCAACCTCCATCCTCGCTCTCACACACAGATCCATGGAAAAGTGGACGTACGCCAACAGGCAAACACATCCGAACATGACAACCACACCTCGCAATCCCACAGGACGCCATATTACCATTTTTTCCCCAAAGATGTTTTGAGTCAAAACAAATCAAAGTAATTAGACTTCAGATGTCAAGTAAAACCTGGCTACACGTGATCTAAACTCAATGAGGCAGGTATCAAGTAAATTCTGCGGTATTTTGGAGCGACAGATGTGAATTTGTCACTAAAATTAAACCCTATTGTGGTAAAAAAAGCATCAAACTGATGTTGCGCTTCAATTTGAATAGCAAACAAAGCGCTTTTCGTGTCATATGGGAGCCGAGGCGAACTTCATCGTCATCAAGCTGAAGAAAATATGACTCAGAGTTTTAAAAGAGGGCAAGGCCGTTGCAAATCACAAGGGAGAAGGTTTAGAAATAGTGCAATTTCAGGCCCAGTTGGAGACGTATAGAGTTGCATGGAAATCAATAGGCATTTTAAAGCCTCTTTTGAAAAATGCAGAGCATTTTGGTTAAATTAATGGATAGAATGCATATCTCAAGGTGTTTCTAGTTCTTTTGCACTGTTAAATCAGAATGGAAATCCTCAGTGCCTTTATAACACACAGTAATGGATTCTTTCAAGCTTCCCTTCCCTTTGAAGTGACCTCACACAATTTTGCTATTGAAACCCAGCCGTCACGACCCCAAGGCCGAAAAGTCATCCGAATTCCTTCTGAGCAGACTCTGGCACTTTGTAGGCAGGTGAGGGAAGGTAAAGCCTTCCGGGCTTAAAATACAAAGAACTCACAGTGACAGAAAACAGTCAAGATCCAGGAACGACCTGCTCGTCAAACTACAGGGCATGTAGCGACAGGTACGTGCAATCCGCAGACATAAGCTTTGGTCCAAAAAGCACTCAAGTTCAGCAAACACACCTACATTCCGGCTGTCAGTCAACTTTCGCAAAGAAAGGTCAGTCGGGGAGTTTGGGAAGGAGAATTTCCTTAGTAACCAGTGAAAATAAACTCGAGCAGATGCCAAGGGTGTAAACGGCTCTTAATTTGTTATCTCCATTTGACGAATGACTAATGCTACTGCCTAAAAACAAGCCCTGTAAGTCATTTGCGGAAGCTTGTTGTGCTAAAACGAGCTTTTCAAGAGAAGGTAATGCGAGTAGATTGTTACAATCAACACAAGTCCATTGATTGGATGACGGCCAATTTCGTTTTTTTTTTTTCCTTAAATAATTTTTTTTTGTTGCTATTTTTGCCTTTATTATGATAGGACAGATCAGAGCTGACAGGAAGCGAAGTGGGAGAGAAAGAGGGCGGTGGGATCGGGAAAGTTCCTCGAGTCAGGATTCGAACTTGGGACGCCCGTAGCTCTACAGCTGTATGTCGGCACGCTGCCCACAAGGCTATCGGCGCCGACATGATGGTCAACTTCTCATTGGATCACTTTAAAGGGTTAGTTCACCCAAAAATGAAATTTCTGTCATTAATTACTCACCCTCATGTCGTTTCAAACCCGTAAGACCTTCGTTCATCTTCGGAACACATATTAAGATATTTTTGATGGAATCTGAGAGCTGTCTGACCCTGCATAGAGAGCAATACAACTGAAATGTTCCCAAGTCCAGAAATGTAGCAAGCAGATCTGTAAAATAATCCATGTGACATCAGGGGTACAACCGTAAATTTACAAAGCTACGAGAATACGTTTTGTGCGCAAAAGAAAAAAAAAACTACTTTAGACTTTATTTTTGGGTGAACTAACCCTTTAAAGTGGCAGTGCCACTGATTCAAATACTGTCTGTTAAAGTAAAACATAACATGAAATAAATATAACATAACAAAAACTTAAGAATAATCATATCTAATACTGCATCTGAACTGATCTAATCATTTAAGTGAACGCAAACTATTATGTGGCAAAAAGGTCAAGTTACAAAAAGACGACACAATCTAGTTTATTATAAAATTAATCTCAGCATATTAATATTAAATGCAAACTAAAGGATTGAATTAGTTTTTGTTCACTTAATATGTGTGTGTATACTGTGTATATTTATTATGTATATATAAATACAAACACATGCAAAATATAATATAAAATATAAGAATATAAATATATAAATGTATATACATGTAAATATTTTCAAAATACATACATAATAAATATACACAGTACACATACACATATTTTGTAAATAAAAACTTTTATTTTGGATGCGATTAACCGCGATTAATCATTTGATAGCACTAGATTGAAAGATCTGCTTTTATTCTGAGAATGAAAGAGATGCACAACCTAAACAAAATTTTTAAAGTTTCATGAAAGACTAAAACATGTTTTTGAGATGTTAACAGACAAGTGATTTTAGATTTATGGATATTTATGGATAATCTCAGTATCACTGACTCCATTCATCTTTAATGTGAATGTGTTAATAAATCAGCCCAATAAATAAATTTTTAAAGTATCATGAAAGACTAAAACATGTTTTTGAGATGTTAACAGACAAGTGATTTTAGATTTATGGATATTTATGGATAATCTCAGTATCACTGACTCACTCCATTCATCTTTAATGTGAATGTGTTAATAAATCAGCCCAATAAAATATATGGATCAACAAATCTCAATAACACTCTCAAAACATATTACAAATGCAAGAGTGCAATCAAACATATTTTTTGTGTATATTTTTAGATATAAAAGAAAGACAGACAGGCAGACAGATAGACAGATAGATAGATAAACAGACGCAGCTTTCCATTCCTTAATTTTTTAACACTGTGGTGAGACTTGTGCTGAAATGTGGGTTTCCACTACATAATAAGTGCTCAAAACATCTCAAGGTGTGCTGCCAATAACATCATCTTCAATCCTGAAACATGTCCTCCTAATTCAAACATAAGGACAGCTCTATTCCAATAGCAGATGTGCTAGCATCTCTTCGCTGACATTTCAGTCATCTTGTGTTTGCAGACGGTTCATTCAAATTATATATTGCAACCCAGCATCTTCAACAGCTATTTCGCGCTGCGCTTGCAAGCCAGACTTCATTGATTAAAGCCAAAAACATCATAAAAACAACCCATATAATTTGTGCTAACCTTATATAATGCTGCACACATACTTCTTACAAACATTTACATCTGATGAAAATGCCACAGGCAAAACGAATCAATTTTTTATAAGGATTACAAGGGAGCTGAGGTGACTTAAGGTTAAGAGCCTAGGCCTGTATACATCTTGTCTCACTCTACGTAACCTAATCCCTTTTAAAAATCACAGCGTAAAGCTCTGAAACGGCACTATTTGTCTTCACTACCTCTGAGACGACGCACAAGCTGCAGGCAAAATATTGAACAGACAAGGAACGAAAACGTGTTTAAAATATCATGAGCTTGTTGACTGCATGCCGGGTCACGATTTAACCTTCAGAGCTGTGAAAGCAACTCCAATCCCATGAAAACAGGATTGTTACGTATACATTTTTCCAAAAGGAAGAGAATTCCAAAGTAGAAGGTTCTGATAATAGAAGAGAGTCATTAAATTATTCCCTCTCTTTATTCGTCTACATCATCCATCCTTGACTCACTCCTGCAGTCTATTTGATTACCTTGAAAGCGTTAATGATTAAACCAGATTTGATGGACTCTTTTTTGCTTCCTAATTCAATTGCAGTGCAGACTTACACTAGAAGAAAACTCCTCTTGGAGCCAATTAACAGCTCAAGCACACACACACTCCAACAGAGCCAAAGCACTCGGAGTGAATAATGCATTTAACCTCTTATTATGCCTGTTGGTGCTGCCCAAGCCAGACCTTCAATATCGTTTTAATATTTAATCAATTTGCCCTGCTCTCCAAGGCTACATCCTGGCACTCAGAGTCTGTTCTCTTCAGACAAAAAGCAGCACCTTTTCCTGCGTCAGACTAGGATGTGGAATGAAATTATGCATTTTACACAACTTACCTTGACCTCTGCGCAAACCAATGCCAGTTAGAGTCTCTATAGCAACAGAATCTGGCTTTTTATTTCTCACAGGGGGGTGGCTGCCAACTGCTTGGCTTTCAGTGCACAGCTCAGATTTGTTGCTGGACAACGGGTCTTTTCTCTTAAAACGACTAGCTATTAGCTGCCAAAAACTAGTCTCTGGTTGTAATTGTTTGGTGGGCTTTGTTAGTTTGGCAGGACGGAGAGGGACTTCCAAGACTGCCACTTTGCCCCGAGTTTGGTACTGTATGTACTGCGTGGCCCCTTGATCCTCATCTTGCTCACGAGCTGGCGTTAGCATCCTGCCGGTGAGGTAGGAAAACGGGCGAGTGGTTTGCATAGATTGTTCTCCGATACTTGAAGTGCGTCTCCGTTCAGTTCGGTTCTCCTGCTCGGGTTGATTCCGATTCCGTCTCATCCTTAGACTCAAGCTCCTCCGGAGTGATCCAAATGTTGTCTTCGGTTCTTCAGTCTTGTTGGGTTCCTTTAGCTTTGTTTGTTTCACCACCACTTCCTTTCCAGTTGCCTGATGACCAAACCATCTCCATCGGAAGCCTGGACGAGGCAAACTACCGGTGCCAGTGGAAGCGTAGCTTGCGAGCTCATCTCGGGATCCACTACGCTCTTTATTGAGCTCAAGAACAGTCATGCTAACGGGCCGTGGTTTGTTCTTGCTTTTCAAAGTCCGACGTATTGGTGGTTCTTCTAGTGGATGAGGAAACAGGTTAACAGAAGGCGGCATATCAGGTTTTAGACCGTCTATCGCACGAAGCTCTGCATGTCTTATCCTACACCGCTGGACCATATCCGGGCAACCTTGCTTACTTGGGGTCGAGGTAGGCAGAAGATTGTTGCTTGATTTGGTAGCTGCCAACATACAATCACTGCGAGGTCTTGTAGAGTTGTCTTGGTGGTTGGTCGCTGTGGTTTGGTGTCTCCTGTTGTCGTCCGGGAAGACGAACATGCTCAGCGCTCTTCTGCTGCCCAGGAGCCGAAGCCCATGTGCAGGCCTTCGCAAGACCACCACATGAGGTTCTGTTGCATTTTCCACAAAAACAGCATTACAATTTAGTTCCTTTATGGGAATGTGGCAAACATCAGCACGGAGTTCTTCGATCCATGCTTTGTCTTCCCTAGCCAAGTTGAAGTCTTCCGCAGACGCTTGTTGCACACAGCTGTCCTGGAGCAAAGGTGGTAACCGGTCCGTCCTCATTCCTAGTACTTCCCCTTTCCTCCACCCCCCATTCCCTGTGCTGCTCAGGTAAAGCCACCTGTTGGCCTTTCTAATTGCACTCCTCCTCTGCCCTGGGCTTTCTCGACGTTCCTCCCTCTGATTCGCCTCTCGTCTTTTGTTGTCGTCCTCCTCTTCTCCCACGTTGTTCTTTACAACTCCCAGCTCAGCCTCTCCTCTCCTCTCAGCCCCTCCTAAAGGGTTCAGAGTCTGTACCTCCTCCTGGAGTCTCATTCTGGAAAGCACCAACTTCGTATAGAGTTTTACCAACTTGGTCTTGGAGAAGAGACGTGATCCTACCTTCAAAAATCACATCATGGACACTCCTCCACAAGCTTGTTTTCTGCAACTTAAGCACTCTCTCTAACACAGTTGCTCTCGGAGTCTTTCACTTCCAGGCCACATTCCAAAGGCAAGCATAATCCCTCGCTTTTGACTTGCGAGAGACGGTGACAGAGTTGGGGGAAAAAAAACTTAAAACAAGCCCCAGCAAGACCTCACTGCAACTTTTACCTTGCAGGGGATTATGGGGGGGGGGGAATTAGCACTCTAAGAAAACACAAACCTGTGCGCATTGGAGCGATAAATGCAGCCACAGATTAAGAAGTCTTTGGTCTTCTACTACTGTCAGACACAGGTCTGTGCAACCCGGCAGTCAGCAGTGTAGGCAAATTCCTTAATGTTCCGGTTCTTGGCATAAGCAAGAGGGGTCTGTTTGAACTTCAAGCTGTTCCCACATGTCCCAAGGGTAACAGCAAAACAAGGAGCAGAACCCTTTGTCTCCTTAAAGCGGAGCCACTGCCAAGGCACCTGTAGAGAAATCCCTGTGGGAGTTACTGCTGTGACTGAAGATTAAAACGGAGGGTGCCTGATGCTTGGGGCGGTCAGTATCTTCAGCACGGTTACCAACATTTGCACCATCCTAAAAGGCATCCAAATTAAAGGGAATTTTGTAGAGCTTCCCTTTCCCAGAGCCTGCCTCTGTCATTTTCTCTCTGGCTCTGTTTTTCCTACCCTCCCTTCCTAAACTGCCCTCCCTCGCAATTGCATTTCCTCATCAAAATGAACAAGGCAGAAATTGGCAAACAAAACTGGGGAGCTCATTTCATGAGGGCAGGATGAAATGCCAAACAATTCCCCAGTTTTCTCATGCAAGTTTTGTCTATGCTAAAATAAGTTCATTCAAAAAGTTTTACCATCATCAATGCAAACTCTAGGAGGGGGGAATAGCTGAGTCTATAAGCATCATAAGAAAGAAAGATCATGTGCAATGAAAATTATTTCTCTAGAGCCAATGCCATTAAATGTGCATGAAGAAGCTGTCTCCACTATGAAAATACAAAGAGAAGAGTTCAAAGCATCTACCCCATAACCAATAGTTTAGCTTCACTATTAAGATGGCTTGCTTGGATTCAGCACAACATGAATATCTGTTTCTAATATGGAGAATCTGACTGGCCTAAAAGCCATCTGGATTATGAAAACAAGATAGCAGATTTTGTGCTTGTAAAGAGCACCCACAAGTGGTTCCAATGAAAACTACCCCACCTGTCCAGTAATACTACACCGCTATAGAGAAAAACTATTAGACTGATCCAGATTTCTGCGGTGCAATGGAATTACCCCATAACCAATAGTTTAGCTTCGCTATTAAGATGGCTTGCTTGGATTCAGCACAACATGAATATCTGTTTCTAATATGGAGAATCTGACTGGCCTAAAAGCCATCTGGATTATGAAAACAAGAGAGCAGATTTTGTGCTTGTAAAGAGCACCCACAAGTGGTTCCAATGAAAACTACCCCACCTGTCCAGTAATACTACACCGCTATAGAGAAAAACTATTAGACTGATCCAGATTTCTGCGGTGCAATGGAATTTATGTGAGGAAATATTTCAGGTAGACTATGGTAACAAAAATGCTAAATCAAAGGCAGCCATTTTGTCTAAGAATGGCATATGTTTTACTTAATTTGTGTCAATATTAGCCACAACTTTAATCAAACAAACGGCAGCATTCTTTGCCTTTTCCTTTCTTTCGCTCATCATTCTTTCCCACTTTTGTTTCCTTCGTTCTTTGCATTTTTATTACTTTCCTTCCGTACTGTCTTTGTTTGTCTGCATCTTTCCTTTATTCCATTCTTTTTTTATTTTGTTCTCTTTCCTACTCTTCCTGTTTTCTTCTTTCCAATACCCTCCTTATTTTCCTCTTTAAATTTTATTCGTTCCATCCATCTCTTTCCCTTTTTATTTGCTTTCCTTATTTATTTCTCTTATTTATTTATTTTCCTCTCCTTGCTTCATAATTTCACTCTTTCCTTATTTCTTTCCTGTCACAACTCACTTGACAATGTTTAAACAAAGATTTCTGCGGTGCAATGGAATTTATGTGAGGAAATATTTCAGGTAGACTATGGTAACAAAAATGCTAAATCAAAGGCAGCCATTTTGTCTAAGAATGGCATATGTTTTACTTAATTTGTGTCAATATTAGCCACAACTTTAATCAAACAAACGGCAGCATTCTTTGCCTTTTCCTTTCTTTCGCTCATCATTCTTTCCCACTTTTGTTTCCTTTGTTCTTTGCATTTTTATTACTTTCCTTCCGTACTGTCTTTGTTTGTCCGCATCTTTCCTTTATTCCATTATTTTTTTATTTTGTTCTCTTTCCTACTCTTCCTGTTTTCTTCTTTCCAATACCCTCCTTATTTTCCTCTTTAAATTTTATTCGTTCCATCCATCTCTTTCCCTTTTTATTTGCTTTCCTTATTTATTTCTCTTATTTATTTATTTTCCTCTCCTTGCTTCATAATTTCACTCTTTCCTTATTTCTTTCCTGTCACTCTTTCTTTTCTTTTTTTCTTCCAGACAATCTGCTTTAATCCAGCAATCCTTCATAAACTTGTGTCTGACATCTGACAAGTATAAGTCTGAGAACACAACAGAAGCCACTGAGCACTGATCCTAGACCAGTCTTTCCTTTTTCCAGTCGTTTCTATAAGTAAAAGATTTCTGTAAGTTTCTTGGCCATAAGCCATTGGGATCTTGAGCTTACACCCACTCAAGATTAAGATCTTGGATCAATTTCCAATTTACCTAATAAATTCAATTACATGCACATATTTAAGAACACAATTGCTTACGGTTTAACTTTAAAGCCATATTGAGCCAACCAAACATATCCATTTCTAAATTTAGCTCCGATATGCTCTTGTTAAAACCTCAACTAAAAAGATACCCCATGCTATAATTATTTAAAACACTACGCACCAGTCAAAACATCATACGTATGTCCCTGATGACTCACTGTTCATTCGCTACAAAAATAATCACATGTAACTAAGTTTATCATACCTGAAATGCCTTCAATTTTACAGCCCCCACAGCACTTAAAATATATCTAACAAAGCAACAAGTACAAATGTCTACAGTATACTATTTTTCTAAATCGACAACACCAAGAAATGGATATTTTACATTTACAATTTTTCCTTGTCAATGCCCTCCAAATGAAAATACATCAGACCACAGATTACCTAAATTCTCGTATTTAATTTAAGAGTTCAGGCATTTATTTACCAAATGATAGCGCTAACAAGCACTACAAAAGCCAAATAAATTGACCACGAGTCAGTACCTGTGTTGATCAGACAGGAGTTAACACCTGTACGCATGAAACAGAAGGATTCATTACCTGTGTCTACCGCATAAGGGTTCGTCACCCTCGTAACCTCCACTGAGATCAAACAGTCCTCTTCGCCCCATTGCAGATGGTGGTGTCTCGGCCTTCTTCTCCCTCCAAAACACATCATTATGATGACTTCCCCAAACTACAGGAATATCCTTTAACCAGGGACATTATCGGGTCAAAACCAAACTAAAAACCAAGTTCAGGGTCCAAATCGTGGATGTTCTTTAAGTGAGACGGCGATATCCTAGTACGGCTTTGACATACGGACTAATATCATGCTTAGTTCAAGTGCTTGGCTTTGTCAAACATCAAAAATGTGAGAGGGAGGAGGTAGCAGACAGGTACAAGAAACATGTCCAACCTCTGTAATCCCTCATGAGGAGGCGGCGGCGACCACGGCCTCCCTGGTTTATACCTGAAGCAGGATTAGTCTAATCCTTAACCAATAGGAAGTCACTGGTGCATTATCCGTCCCTCCGTACCGATGCAACACACACACACAGACACAGAAACGCTATCGTACTGGACTCCGTTTTAGAGTAAAGCATGCTTACCACTACCAAAACAAGTTTAACTCATCGTGGTATCTGTGCAATGCTCTGACGCAAGACGCCCCACTGATATTTCAAGTCCAACCACAAGGCTGTCTGTGATGAAACATTCCACTTGTCCTAAAAGTCAGATCGAGCAAACATCATAGTTAAAAAGCAGTGCTACAAAATGCAAAATCTCAAGTGTGTCAAAAACAATAAACTACAGATCATATCTAGGTATCAAAACCGCCCACTTCATGAACTATAACCAATGTTCAACAAGTTGACTCATTACAGAAACGCACAAGAACATTTTCGGCCGAAACTACACACAAACTATTCCCATCTAATGAAATGCATTTAATTGACGAGCTCCCATAGAAATGAGAGACCATATCGACTCGACATCTCATTACGTTTTCATTAAAAACCACCGTGTCATCGGCGGTAGCGTCTGCGAAGCTAAATGGATACAAATACTGATGGATGAGAGAAAAAACACATTTTGCCCATGCGAGGTGGTGGTTTGAACACAGCGCATTATATATAGCTTTCATTTATACCAATTTAATTATGCAGACCATCAGAAAGTGTGTTTCCGAATGTTTTTTCCACCCTCAGGGCGCACCTTTATTACAGCGAACCCTTTGGAAATTGGCCTGCCAGTCTAATTAAAATAGAAAAACTGATTACGGTCAGACAATTAGGCCGCTCTTCTCTTTTATTTTAAACACTTTTAGTACCACAAGAAAGTGACGCAAGCAGCATGCCACTCTCTCTTGTCTTTCTTACTAGAATGCTCTGTAAAAACTCGCAGTTTAAAAGCAGTAATGTTGTGAAATATTATTACAATTTAAAATAACCATTTCTATTTGAGTAGACTATAAAATGTAATTTATTTCTGTGATGCAAAGCTGAATTTTCAGCATCATTACTCCAGTCTTCAGGGTCACATGATCCTTCAGAAATCATTCTAATATGCTGATTTGTTGCTTAAGAAACATTTCTAATTCAGTTGTGCTGCTTAATACTTTTTGTGGAAACCATGGCACATTATTTTTCAGGGTTTTTTGAAGAACACAGTTCAAAAGAGCAGCATGTATTTGAAATAAAAATATATTTTATAACATTATAAATTCACTTTTGATCAGTTTAATGCATCCTTGCTCAATAATAATAATACATACGAACTTCTTTCAACAATAACAACAAAATAAAATGCTGTAGTCTAAAATATTGCAGTTCAATATTTTGTATTGACATTTTGCTGCATACGAATAACTATGATTAAGCTCTGGTTGAAAGGATGCCTCTTCTGATGAAAAGGAAACACCAATTTAATCAATTTCAGAGGAAAAAAAAACGCATCAAATGATGAAAAATATATTTTTTTAGTTATATCACCCAGGCCTATTAGCATGTCAGCATCTCCAATTAGCATATCAGTGTGCAACTACTAGTCCAAAAATAATGTGACAATTTGTTAAAACACTTTTCTTGTAACCTGTAAGCTTCTGCATAAGTCCGTAGACCTAGAAAAAGGAACATATGAGACCAGTCTAATCATAAACAGATTCTATATCACAAAAAATCATAAAATCATAAATCCAGCATTGCCATACAGCAAGTTGTGTCCATATACATACACACCAGCAGGGGGTAGTCTGTCTTCTCTCACAGCGGACTGCTGAACCTATTGGTTCAGTTCATAAATCAAGTCTAGCATCATTAAATCTTGATTTTGTCTGCATCAACACTATAATGTGTGCTTTCACATAGCTGCCATCACATTTCACCCAATTATATGCTACAAATATCGAATATTGACATTGCCGCTTGACATGCAACAACAAATCGTTCCCTAATTATAAGGAATTACAAAATAAGCTTGTGTGCAATTTAGGAAGGGAAATGTGTGTGAACTCACAAAGTCATCTGTAGATGAGGCTCCTGAGCACATCACTAAAGCTAATTATCTTATGCAAGGTTATGTAATTTTCCAGGCTGCAGTGCAGTCCAGGTCAGAAGCCGGGGGTCCCTGTGAGAACGTGATCATGTGGAGGATGCAGTGCGGTGCAGTACAGTCATGTTACGTAAGGTAAGACGCTCCCCGAGGTACAAGAGTGAAGAACGAATCAAAGAACGATTGCAGGATCCGCCGGGATGCAGATAGACAATTAATGCAGAATGAAGTTGAATGAGGGTTCGTAATGAGTTATGAACGCCTTTATACTCAAATAAAGTGAAGAGCCAGAGATATATGTAGGGTTTGTAATGCTTTCATAACGACAGCATTTTATTTCCAAATAAACGCATAATAAATGCTTTGCTTTCTAACTAGCTGCATATGTTGTGGTTTGGTTTGCCATGATGCATCAGTAGATGTGAAATAAAAACTGTGCTCATTTACCTTCTTAACACTTGTTCCTGGTCTTACTGTAAATTGTTTATCACAGCATATTATTTAAAAAAAAAAAAAAAAGTTTTTTGACATCAAAAAAAGATTACATCAAATCAAAATTCTTTCCTCCTTTTCATTATCAGTGTTATACTGTTAACTAAAACCAAAAAAATTTTTTTGCATTAATACTTAAAATCTTAATCAAATAAATTTAAGTTGGAATACCAACATTACTAAAAGTAAAACTGAATTAAAAATAAAATGAAAGCGAAAGAGAAAATAAAATAAATATATAGAAGGAACTTTTAAATCTTAGAAACACCTATGTAACTAATTGAAATAAAAGCTGATGTTGAAATACTGAAATAATACAATTAAATAAATATAAAATTAAATCAAATAAATAAATATTAGACGGAACTTAGAAATGTCACCTTAGCAACTCACTGAAATAAAATAAGTTTAATTTGGTATACTACAATTACTAAAACTAAACATAAAACTAAACGCATACAATTACTAAAAATTAAACTAAAATAAAAATAAAAGCTAATTCATGTTAATATTCATAAACACTACAACAGTATATAAATTATACTAAAATAATAATGCTCACAACTCTTATTAAAAGTCTAATAAGTTTTTGTTTGTTGAACATCCTGTATCACTTGTAATTTTCATAATATGAAAAATGTCATGATATAAAAGTAAATGGGCTTATGTCATTTCTGTGCCAGCAGAGCCAAACAGACACTATCATTTCCAGATCAGTCTCCAAAAACCTGCCCATTCCGCTCTCCATCTTCCATTGTCCAGTCAAACAGAAGTCCCGCCCACAAACCCACCTCATTGGCTGAGCCACAAAATAACGACACGCTGGACACCTCAAATAAACGGAGCACAAATAAAGCCTCCGGAAGTCTGCTTACAAATGGCTTACTTAGTTTTCCTCTGATCTAAAAGCAAGTATTTTAGCATCACAATAATTACACACTTCACCTCTGACAGCAGCTTCCTGAAAAAGCCTGCTTTCCCGGTCACTTCCTGGTCTGAATTACGTCCTTCTGGCAGGGGCCGGCAGCAGACGCACCGTTCTGATGTGTCCTGGGTTCAGACACCAGATTTAGCCCCACTACTGTCAGCCTGCTATTTGGGCCGCGCTGATGACTAGGTGTTGAACGGGTGACTAAAGCACTGGAAATTATGTTAATAGAATGGAATGACTCAGCGGAGAAGTGAACGTGCGCACACACACACACACACACACTCACACACACACACACACACACACACAGCGATGTCACGAATCACGATAACCTTCCTCCTCATCGCTATTGAGAGGCCACATTAAACCCTGTTTCACTAGCATCTCTATACGATGTTAAAGCTGAAGTGTGTCATCTTTTCAGTGCTAAAACACGTTTGTAATATGCAGACGAGTGGACGTAAGCTACTTGTTCACATCGACACCGGCTCAAGCCCTGTTTGGAAATTCTGTTCGAACACAGTCATTATTTTTGCCATTCATTTGGTGATGTTAATGCCACAGAAATGACAGTTTAAAGTGGGTTTGGATTACAAAACACATGCCTCCTCAAATGTATCTCGATTGTGTCTGATATCAAAGACCTAAAAATAGTAATATTTAAACAAAAAATAAAAATGACAAAAGCACATAATATAATTACTAGAAATTAAACAAATTAAAATAAAAAGTTATATTTTGAAAAAAGAATAAAAATACAAAATCACATTACAAAACAAATTAAATTAAAATAAAACAAAATAAAATGCATAAAAACAGACAAATAAATACATTAACACTGCAAGCAAAGGGTCTCACAATGTGTTTAGTCATTAAATATTTGCATAATTTATAAATAGTTATAAAAATCATGAAATTTTATATATTTTGAATATATTCATAACTGAATACAACTGCTCATCTGGTAAAGATTTCATAATGTTTGTAAACTACTTAATTAGAGTTATTAAAAACCTATACTAACAACAACAACAAAATACTTCTAGCACGATAGTTCAGTGTTAGTATCAGCTACATTTATTTATGAATATATATGAAAATGTATTATGTTTTATAACTATTTGAATGCACTATTTATTTTTTGCACATTATGATATAATAATAATAATATCAAATATATTATTTGATTATAATATGATAATTGTAATTATCATTGCTATCATGTAACTATCATATATAATCATTTTATTATTATATAATAATTAGCAAAAATTATTACAGTTACAAATGTCATGACAAACACTAATATATATTCTATTCATAACTGAATTTTAAAATACAATGTAGTACGACGGATAAGTGTATCGCTGATATATGTATCAGTTATGAATATGCATTCGGTTATGAATATGAAAATATATCAGTATATTATTATTATTATTTTATTACAATATGATGCTTGTAATTTTTACATGTTGCCATAAATATTATTTTAATAACATTTTAGAATATTTGCAAAACATCATTACAGTCACAAATGTAAAAAAAGAGAAATATTCTCATATATATTCATAATTGAATGTAATCACTAATCTATAATCTGATTTTGATAATCATATCAGTGATAGTATCAGATGGTAATTTTTTATAATGTATACATTTTTTAAAAATACAACAAAATTGTGTATTGGGTAAACATGCAAAGAAATGCAATTTCAACGACTGTCCACACAAAACACAAAAGAACATTCTATGTATACAAAAAGTACCATGGTATTTACATAACATACACCATGAAAAAACACTGTATGGGATTCCACAATCACGGTAAAGTCTTGTTATTTTTTGAAGCACCTCAATGTGCTGTTCAAGTACCGTGGTATATGAATGGTACATGATTATTACATTCATATCATGGCACTTGAATGGTACTTCAAAGAATAATATAGCAGTGGTATATTTTGATGGTAATATGGCAGTACTACTTGTAAGCCTATAGTCTGACTATAGTTTTGTGCTCTTACGAATGACATTACAGTTCATCTAAATCACACACACAGAAAAGCATCCCAGCAGAACTCTTCCTTCAGGCCATAACCACTCCTCCCTGCCTCCATCACCATGACAACGTGCATCAAAATGGCCAGCCATTTCAGTGTGGCAGAATTTTAAGGACCTCCATTGATCTCCCTGAATGAATCCGAGCCAGTCAGATCATGAGAATGATGAGCTGTATATTTGTTTATATTCTATGACCAGCTGGCCCAAAGTTAGTTAAAGATTGTTTCTCAGCTCCTCAACAGAACACAAACTCATATTTGACAGGAGAGCTGAACGACCCGCCCCTTCAGCAGAGACACTGACTGACAGCTGCACGGGCCAATCGCAACGACGACTGTTCGAATCAAAGGCTATAAATGACAAACCTGCACAAAATGAAATAAGTAAAGTGAAGCCTCAAAATAGTGTAATACAGCAAGAAATAATATACCAGGGTTATTATTATGAACTAGAACTACAAACAAATAAAGATAATTTTATCAAATAAAATTATCAGATAATAAATAAAGATAAAATAGAAATGAAATTACTAAAGTGAAAATAAATAAAATAAATAATACCAGTGTTAAAAAAAGGTTAGCAAAAGACAAAATCACATAGCTAATTACTATAAATTAAATATAAATGAAAATAAAAGTAGTAATATTTTGATTAAAAGAATAAAAATGATAAAAGCACATAATAGAATTACTAGAAATTAAACAAATAAAAATAATAATATTTTGAAAAAAATAAAAATGACAAAACAAAAGCACATAATATAATTACTAGAAATTTAACAAATTAAAATAACAATAAAAATAGTCATATTTTGAAAAAAAAAATAAAAAGTGCATAATATAATTACTAGAAATTAAACAAAAACAAAAATAGTAATATTAAAAAAAAAGATGAAAAATGACAAAAGCACAATTCCAAGAAAATAAAGACATTAAAACTGAAAATACATAAATAAAAGTTAAATTACTATATTTAAAAATTAAATTTAGTTAATTTAAATTTAACCCTAACCCTAACCCTAATGTAAACATTTAAATGTAAAAATTAAGTTAATATTTATTAGACCTGTCAAACGATTAATCGTGATTAATCGCATCCAAAATAAAAGTTTTTGTTTACATAATATATGTGTGTGTACTGTGTATATTTATTATGTATATATTAATACAAACACATACATGTATATATTTAAGAAAAATATGTTATGTTTATATATTAAATATATTTATATATGATATAAAATATAAGAATATAAATAAATAAATGTATATACATGTATATATTTTCAAAATATATACTGTGTGTATGTGTATTTATATATACATAATAAATATACAAAGTACACACATTTATTATGTAAACAAAAACTTTTATTTTGGATGCGATTAATCGCTTGACAGCACTAATATTTATTAATAAATACTATATGTATAAGTATATTAGTTTATATTCTAACACACACACACACTGGAGACTGGAGTAATGATACTGAAAATTCAGCTTTGGATCACAGGAATAAATTACATTTTACAATATATTCAAAGAGAAAATAGTTATTTCATAATGTTACTGTCTATCCTGTATTTTTGATCAAATAAATGCAGCCTTGGTGAGCAGAAGAGACACTAAAAATGTACTGCATGCACACACAGAGACACGCATTATCTGCACTCTCTGTAGAAATATGAATGCATGCTGTGTGCTGAGAGAGAGACGGACAGAAGAAGGCAGACTGTGATGTCGCAGTAGTAGAGAAGCGCTCTTGAGAACGCGTGGGTGTCAAGCTTTTTAAAATGCAGCTGCTCCACCAACTTGCACACGTCACAATTCCTCTACTGCAGAGAAAATCATAGGTTTGAGCGGATCTGTGGGAGGCGGGGTAGAGAGAGAGAGAGAGAGACATATTACAGATGCTGCTCTCTCACTCGCTCATTTACTCTCCAAAGACCAGCTTGTGGATTCACCTCACGTTTGTGTAAAAAGATGAGACCTTACGAACACAGATTATTAAATGTCATTTTTCAGTAAGTGTAACGTGTCACTCCAAACCTTAACAATCAAATGAGGACCACCAGGCACTCAAGCGAACAACGAAATCCCAAAAGAGGGGTCAAAGCTGTTTGGAAAGCCGTTTCCCTGAAAGATCACTATAAGAGGAGGAACGGTTCACACATAAAAATACAACACTGTTTACGCACTCTTTTATCGTTCTAAAATGCACATACTGTTATTTTCTGAATACATTTATTAGAATATATTACCCAAAGAAGACCCAAAAAGTTATAAGGACAAAATAAATAAATAAATAATTGTATATCATGTATTTATTTTCATGTATCATATATTATTACTATTAATGATTAATTCTTGTTAATTATAATTATAATATATATTAACAATTACAATTATTATTACTATTAATTCATATTTATTACAATCAATAATATTATTTATTCAAATTAATCGTGTTATTTTAAGTAATATTATTTAAATATTATAAGTAATATTTAGTATAATAAAAACAAAATAGATCAATATTATTAAGTATTCTATTATTACTAATTATTAATAATTAATTTGATTATTCGAAATCGTAATATTTCGTATCATAACTGTAAAAAATTATATTAATATTAATCATATTATTATAAGTAACATTACTTATATATGTAACATTTAGTATAATAAAAATAAACAAAATAGATAAATAATATTAAAGGGATAGTTCACCCAAAAATGAAAACTTGATGTTTATCTGCTTACCCCCAGGGCATCCAAGATGTAGGTGACTTTGTTTCTTCAGTAGAACACATTTGATGATTTTTAACTCCAGCCGTTGCAGTCTATCAGTCTTATAATGCATGGCAATGGTAACAAAATCTATGAGTGTAAAAAAACCATGCACAGACAAATCCAAATTAAACCCTGCGGCTCGTGACGACACATTGATGTCCTAAGACACGAAACGATCGGTTTGTGCGAGAAACCGAACAGTATTTATATCATATTTTACCCCTAATACACCACTATGTCCAACTGCTTTGAGCGCGCGCAAGGCTTCCGGTGCGTGAGGTGTGTACGCGCTCTGGCAATGTATTATGTTTTATAACTATTTGAATGCACTATTTATTTTTTGCACATTATGATATAATAATAATAATATCAAATATATTATTTGATTATAATATGATAATTGTAATTATCATTGCTATCATGTAACTATCATATATAATCATTTTATTATTATATAATAATTAGCAAAAATTATTACAGTTACAAATGTCATGACAAACACTAATATATATTCTATTCATAACTGAATTTTAAAATACAATGTAGTACGACGGATAAGTGTATCGCTGATATATGTATCAGTTATGAATATGCATTCGGTTATGAATATGAAAATATATCAGTATATTATTATTATTATTTTATTACAATATGATGCTTGTAATTTTTACATGTTGCCATAAATATTATTTTAATAACATTTTAGAATATTTGCAAAACATCATTACAGTCACAAATGTAAAAAAAGAGAAATATTCTCATATATATTCATAATTGAATGTAATCACTAATCTATAATCTGATTTTGATAATCATATCAGTGATAGTATCAGATGGTAATTTTTTATAATGTATACATTTTTTAAAAATACAACAAAATTGTGTATTGGGTAAACATGCAAAGAAATGCAATTTCAACGACTGTCCACACAAAACACAAAAGAACATTCTATGTATACAAAAAGTACCATGGTATTTACATAACATACACCATGAAAAAACACTGTATGGGATTCCACAATCACGGTAAAGTCTTGTTATTTTTTGAAGCACCTCAATGTGCTGTTCAAGTACCGTGGTATATGAATGGTACATGATTATTACATTCATATCATGGCACTTGAATGGTACTTCAAAGAATAATATAGCAGTGGTATATTTTGATGGTAATATGGCAGTACTACTTGTAAGTCTGACTATAGTTTTGTGCTCTTACGAATGACATTACAGTTCATCTAAATCACACACACAGAAAAGCATCCCAGCAGAACTCTTCCTTCAGGCCATAACCACTCCTCCCTGCCTCCATCACCATGACAACGTGCATCAAAATGGCCAGCCATTTCAGTGTGGCAGAATTTTAAGGACCTCCATTGATCTCCCTGAATGAATCCGAGCCAGTCAGATCATGAGAATGATGAGCTGTATATTTATTTATATTCTATGACCAGCTGGCCCAAAGTTAGTTAAAGATTGTTTCTCAGCTCCTCAACAGAACACAAACTCATATTTGACAGGAGAGCTGAACGACCCGCCCCTTCAGCAGAGACACTGACTGACAGCTGCACGGGCCAATCGCAACGACGACTGTTCGAATCAAAGGCTATAAATGACAAACCTGCACAAAATGAAATAAGTAAAGTGAAGCCTCAAAATAGTGTAATACAGCAAGAAATAATATACCAGGGTTATTATTATGAACTAGAACTACAAACAAATAAAGATAATTTTATCAAATAAAATTATCAGATAATAAATAAAGATAAAATAGAAATGAAATTACTAAAGTGAAAATAAATAAAATAAATAATACCAGTGTTAAAAAAAGGTTAGCAAAAGACAAAATCACATAGCTAATTACTATAAATTAAATATAAATGAAAATAAAAGTAGTAATATTTTGATTAAAAGAATAAAAATGATAAAAGCACATAATAGAATTACTAGAAATTAAACAAATAAAAATAATAATATTTTGAAAAAAATAAAAATGACAAAACAAAAGCACATAATATAATTACTAGAAATTTAACAAATTAAAATAACAATAAAAATAGTCATATTTTGAAAAAAAAAATAAAAAGTGCATAATATAATTACTAGAAATTAAATTAAAATAAATAGTAATATATTGAAAAAAATTAAAATGAAAAAAGAACATAATACAATTACAAGAAATTAAACAAATAAAAATAAAACAATACAAAAGCACATATTAAACAAATTTTAAAAGATAGCAATATTTTGAAAAACAATATAATAGAACTACTAGAAAATACACACTTTTAAATAAAAATAGTGATATATTGAAAAGAATACAAATGACAAATTCACATAATATAATTACTAGAAATTAAACAAAAACAAAAATAGTAATATTAAAAAAAAAGATGAAAAATGACAAAAGCACAATTCCAAGAAAATAAAGACATTAAAACTGAAAATACATAAATAAAAGTTAAATTACTATATTTAAAAATTAAATTTAGTTAATTTAAATTTAACCCTAACCCTAACCCTAATGTAAACATTTAAATGTAAAAATTAAGTTAATATTTATTAGACCTGTCAAACGATTAATCGTGATTAATCGCATCCAAAATAAAAGTTTTTGTTTACATAATATATGTGTGTGTACTGTGTATATTTATTATGTATATATTAATACAAACACATACATGTATATATTTAAGAAAAATATGTTATGTTTATATATTAAATATATTTATATATGATATAAAATATAAGAATATAAATAAATAAATGTATATACATGTATATATTTTCAAAATATATACTGTGTGTATGTGTATTTATATATACATAATAAATATACAAAGTACACACATTTATTATGTAAACAAAAACTTTTATTTTGGATGCGATTAATCGCTTGACAGCACTAATATTTATTAATAAATACTATATGTATAAGTATATTAGTTTATATTCTAACACACACACACACTGGAGACTGGAGTAATGATACTGAAAATTCAGCTTTGGATCACAGGAATAAATTACATTTTACAATATATTCAAAGAGAAAATAGTTATTTCATAATGTTACTGTCTATCCTGTATTTTTGATCAAATAAATGCAGCCTTGGTGAGCAGAAGAGACACTAAAAATGTACTGCATGCACACACAGAGACACGCATTATCTGCACTCTCTGTAGAAATATGAATGCATGCTGTGTGCTGAGAGAGAGACGGACAGAAGAAGGCAGACTGTGATGTCGCAGTAGTAGAGAAGCGCTCTTGAGAACGCGTGGGTGTCAAGCTTTTTAAAATGCAGCTGCTCCACCAACTTGCACACGTCACAATTCCTCTACTGCAGAGAAAATCATAGGTTTGAGCGGATCTGTGGGAGGCGGGGTAGAGAGAGAGAGAGAGAGACATATTACAGATGCTGCTCTCTCACTCGCTCATTTACTCTCCAAAGACCAGCTTGTGGATTCACCTCACGTTTGTGTAAAAAGATGAGACCTTACGAACACAGATTATTAAATGTCATTTTTCAGTAAGTGTAACGTGTCACTCCAAACCTTAACAATCAAATGAGGACCACCAGGCACTCAAGCGAACAACGAAATCCCAAAAGAGGGGTCAAAGCTGTTTGGAAAGCCGTCTCCCTGAAAGATCACTATAAGAGGAGGAACGGTTCACACATAAAAATACAACACTGTTTACGCACTCTTTTATCGTTCTAAAATGCACATACTGTTATTTTCTGAATACATTTATTAGAATATATTACCCAAAGAAGACCCAAAAAGTTATAAGGACAAAATAAATAAATAAATAATTGTATATCATGTATTTATTTTCATGTATCATATATTATTACTATTAATGATTAATTCTTGTTAATTATAATTATAATATATATTAACAATTACAATTATTATTACTATTAATTCATATTTATTACAATCAATAATATTATTTATTCAAATTAATCGTGTTATTTTAAGTAATATTATTTAAATATTATAAGTAATATTTAGTATAATAAAAACAAAATAGATCAATATTATTAAGTATTCTATTATTACTAATTATTAATAATTAATTTGATTATTCTAAATCGTAATATTTCGTATCATAACTGTAAAAAATTATATTAATATTAATCATATTATTATAAGTAACATTACTTATATATGTAACATTTAGTATAATAAAAATAAACAAAATAGATCAATAATATTAAAGGGATAGTTCACCCAAAAATGAAAACTTGATGTTTATCTGCTTACCCCAGGGCATCCAAGATGTAGGTGACTTTGTTTCTTCAGTAGAACACATATGATGATTTTTAACTCCA
>NW_015505198.1:1607879-1608725 GCF_001515645.1 Sinocyclocheilus grahami | reverse complement strand
ACAAATCCAAATTAAACCCTGCGGCTCGTGACGACACATTGATGTCCTAAGACACGAAACGATCGGTTTGTGCGAGAAACCGAACAGTATTTATATCATATTTTACCCCTAATACACCACTATGTCCAACTGCTTTGAGCGCGCGCAAGGCTTCCGGTGCGTGAGGTGTGTACGCGCTCTGGCATAGTTTACGTAAGCGCCAGAAGTGATCTCTCGGGTGTATACGTCACTCGTTGTTTACACAGTGCACAGTCATTGTAGGCACGACGGCTAATCAAAATGGTACTTACTTGCACTTATCCGGATTGTTCAAACCGACTTCTGAGCCTGCTCGCCTGAAGTTATGGTTGATTGCTCTTCGGCTGGATATCAACACACTGTGATGAGTCGGCTGCCTCCCCCTAATTATCAGCATCACCCCGTCCCTTAATCGCCGCCCTTCGCCAGGCTCCCGACATGAGTGGGTGCGTGAGAGAGGAGGGGCGCTGAAATAGCCAGGGCTGGCGGCGTGTGATGGGGCACACCTGAACCGAATGGAGCCTCATCGCCGCAATTTACAATATTACATTTACAACTTAATATTTTTTATAACAAATAATAATTATAATAACACTAATTAATATTATGAATTATATATATATATATATATATATATATATATACATATACATACTTATTAATTATATAATAGTATTAATTATTAATAATATAATATACAATAACAGTAATTATACTGTAATATACGGATATACACACTTATATAATTAATAATTAGATTACTAATTAATAACAATTAATTTGATTATTATAAATAGTAAAATTTAGTAAATGTAAAAAATTATATAT
>NW_015505198.1:1592464-1607607 GCF_001515645.1 Sinocyclocheilus grahami | reverse complement strand
TATATATATATGCTTATATACAATATATATACAATATATATATATATATATATATATATATATATATATATATATATATGAAGTGATAACCTCCCTTAGCTAGTCAAACTGGTCATCTTGTTTTGAAACAATACGAGGGTAAATGACAGAACTGTCTTTTTTTGTGCGCGTGAACTTTCCCTTTAAGTGGGTTGAGAGATACTCAGAGAGAGAGAGAGAGAGAGAGAGAGAGAGAAGGGAAACTCTGGGAGTCCAGCCAGAGGATCAGGGAGAAGAGGGTGAGCTGAGGAGCATTAGCAGGCGAGCGTGGGCTCCTCAATGCTCTTAAGATGCTGTAGGCCGCTCCACTGCTCCAATAACAGTCCTCACAAACAAACACAGCCAGAAATCACTGCCCTGCATCCAATCAAAAGTCCCCTCTTCAAATCACAAGTGCGCAGTTTTTTTGGAAATGTCAGAAATGTCGCTATACTTTGATGGCACTCCATGGCGTTGGTTATGGGCCTCAGAAACATCCACCTGGCTAATATATAAGTTTATCACTAGGTATTAATATGAGAAACGTTTATTTTTAATGTTACGTAACACTTCTTAAAATCTAAAACGAGTATTTCAATCAGATATGTTCTTTCCTTTTACATTCCACAGCAGCGACTACAGAAAAGCCCCTAAAATAGCGCTGTAATTGGGAAGCAGCAACAGCGTAATTCTGCCTGTTCTCCTGAATCCTCTTCCTCCCACACACATTAACACACAATGAAAATGGGTACCTCATTGTAGGCCTCAAGACAGCTTTCATATGCCACAATGTAGCTGGATCCAACCAGCAGCGCTAATTTTACCGCTAGTTGCGTAGCAGGCCTGGACGTTTCTGAATAAAGGGTTTGCAAGACACACTTTGGGTCATTTGGTGCTTTTACATATAAAGTGATGGTGATTATTCTGCATTTAAATCAAATGTACGCAATGTCGCTTCATACTTATGTTTGAATCCAAATGTCCTTTCAACAATCGAAAAGTCCTGTTGTGTAAATATCATGTAATTATAGTGTGAATGGTGCGCAGTCAGAAATAAGCCACACAAATCCACCCCTCGGGGTGAAGTTCTGAAACGTGAAACAAGAAAACAAAAACAAAAAAAAAAGCCAGATTTTAGGAAGCAAAGTGATTTTGAGTTTGTGATGCAGCAGTTAACGCACATGCTACAGACTCATTTGGAAGAAAAATAAAATAATAAAAAAAAATAAAATATAAAATAAAAACAAAATAAAAACTTGCTGTAAAATAATATAAATGTAAATAAAATTTTATAACAAATAAAATAAAATATAATAAAAACTTGCTGTAAAATAATATAAATGTAAATAAAATTTTATAACAAATAAAATAAAATAAAATAAAAACTTGCTGTAAAATAATATAAATGTAAATAAAATTTAAAAACAAATAAAATAACATAAAAATAAAATGATAAAAACACAAAATAAGGTATTAAAAATAAATAAATAATAAAAGACTAAAAATAAATGTAAAAAAAGTAGTTCAGGTAACTAATAAATAGAAAAAAAACATCAATTTAAAACAAATAAAATAAAATAAACCGTTACTATAGTAATAAAATAAAATAAAATGCTAAAAAATAAAATAAAATAAAAGACTACAAATACAATTAAAAATAAGTTCAGGTAACAAAACAAAACAAAACAGGTCGATTATGTAAAAACAGTGCTGTAACTTGCCGATCTTTCAGAGAAACATGGCAAGAGGAACTGACAGGGCTAGACAAATGTTTAGTTATCATGTCTTGAGTTTACAGATGACCTCTGCAGGCCTTACTGATCCATGGAAGAAAAACAACAGAGATGAGCTTGCAATGAATCACATTTCCCAAAGGAGCCAAGCACACCACAGACTGCTAATGTTATTATGAATCAGACTGACATTACAAAGTAAACCCCGCATCTGTCTGCGCTCAAGAACTATTCTCTTACCCACGATTAAAAAGTTTCCTGAGACGCTCGAAACAAATTGCATAATTCTTACAAAAGTTTTCCTGAAAGAACTACAAAAATAGAAAAAAAAGAGGCATCTGGTACCTTTTACATATAATACCAATTTATTTTACATACTTTTTAGAAAAGTAATAATTAAAGGTATTATTCATGCCTGTAACATACAAGATGTGTGATGAATTTCACACCAAAGTTTAACACTAACCCCCAAGTATTAATAATGGTGATCCCTGATTAACAAACACAGTACATCCAGGAAGACAAACTACTCGTCCTGCTTGCAGAGCAGCTAATGTTTGTTGAGGATATTTCATACATAATACTTAAAGCTCTAAGTTAACTGCAAAATACACAACAACACAAAGGCCTAAGCATTATTCAAAAGTTTGCACCTTATTACTGTTACAGCACAGAAAGATGGAATTAATGGAAAAAACAGAAGAGAAAAAAAAGTGACTTTCCCTTTATCAGCAGCTTACCTTCCCCTTTCCCAGCCTTATAACACTATAAAGCCTTAAATCTCCCACAGAGTCGGCTAATCGAGGCTTTCCATCAAATGGCATGACCTTAAATCGGTGAACGGAGCTCAATTCTCAGGACTTTGCTTAGTCAGACTAGTGCAGACATTCAGTCCAGATCTACAGGTCACATACAATGGCAACAGATAAATCACCCTTCGCTTGGAGTTTGATTGACTTTCATTGACATGAAAGCAAGAACAAAATGCACAAAAGAACAGAAGAACAGAGAAAGCAATTGGAAAAAATTAAATAACAATAGAAAAAAAGTAAGAATAAAGGAACAAGCAAAAAAACAACAAAAATGAAAAGAACAACAAACCAATGAATAAATTAAAGCAATAAAGAACAGAAGGGATAATGAATAAATTAAGGAAGAAAGGAAATATGAAAGGTTAAAAAATAACCAAGAAAGAAAGCCAACAAGCAACATCAAACAAACTGAGGAAAGAAAGGAAGGAAAGATAGAAGGAAGGATAGAAGGAGCGAGGGTGAGCAGAAATGAAATACAAAAGGATTAAGGAAAAAAAAACAAGAAAGGACAAACAAAAGGAAGAACAAATGGAAAAACTGAGAATAAAACAAGAGATAAACCAAACAAGCAAGAACACAAAAACAAACAAACCGATGGAAGGAAGAACAAAAGAAAAAAAGTGAGAACAAAGCAAGAGATAATGCAAACAAGCATGAACAAACGTTGAAAAAACAACAAAAGATTGAAAAAAAGCAAGATCAAACAAAATGAAGAAAGGACGAAGTAATGAAAGGAAGAAAGGGCAAACTACAACAAAATAAATAAATAAAAGAAAGTAAGAACGCAGTGTCCTTCTCATACTGCTGCATCACACATGTATTAATAAAGAAACATCCAAACGAGCCTCTTTTGCTCATTACATTACATCAAACTGGACAAAATGACACTTTGAAGGAAAGCTTGATCGCGTGTGTGTTTGTGATAAGCATTTTTCCTCGTTTCCTTGCAGCACTTCACAGGAGGATTCCTGGGAACGCTTGAGTACTTTGTGTCCTTTTATAGTCTCAAATTTTTAATGCAAAAGATCAAATTACCCTCTTGTCCAGGGACGAACCACGTTCAGGGACCAACTAGCTTCAGTGGCTCCGTTCCCAACACTCCCTCGACTACTTGTAAACAAAAAACATCTGCTACGTTATTTAAACGGGCCAAAACGAGGACAAGGACAGAATCCAAACGCCGAGCGAGGTCAACAGGACGACTTTACACCGAGAAAACACGTCTATAGGCATTCCCAAACACGTACTCTTTCATGCCAGAGCTATCCCATAGTGCTTTTCTCCACAGGACCGGACTATATTTGGCCAACAGTGGCCGGTGGGAGAAAGACCGGTGTGACAGCCAACACACAGTGACTCACGGCACGTCTTCAGCCCCGCTGTGGCTAATGGAAGACAGAAATACAGTCGATGGCTACGACAAACAATCAGACGAGAGGCCATTTAAGTTAATAAAACAAAACCTGGTGAGATCAAAATCATCCGGAAGACAACAGATATGGAGAGACATCGTGTCAATGAACCTGCTTTAGGAAAAACAAAACCTGAGTGGCAAGAAAACGCAGACAGGGTGTGTGATGTGATATCTACTATAACAGCATAATTATTGCATTGATGATACGGAAGCTGACAATATCAAGTCATTCAATATGCAAAAAACAATCAGTACAGATTGAATCAGTGATTCAATGATTCAATCACTTGCTTCGACCCTGAGTGAATCAAACATTTGAACGAATCGGTTGATCAAATGACTCAACGACTCGCTCATTAAGACAGCGACTTGCTTCTATATAATGGTAGTGTTAGTTTCTTATTTACTCATATTCATATTTTATTACTTTAAGACAAGAAAAAAACAAGAAAAAGATAGAAACACTGAAACAAAACAAACTTACAAGAAACAAAGAAAAAAATCTAGATGGAAAAACTAATTATTATTAAATTGAAATTATTAATTATATTTTATTTATTTTTAATCCAACATGGGCCAATATCAATTAAAAAATAAAGTATAAAAATAATAAAATGTGATGATCAATAATTTAAAATGTACATATAATTACTAGGATTATATATGTATATATATATATATATATATATTTAGATTTTTTTTAATACAGACAGACAGACAGATAGACAAACCAGCCATGATACCAGCACAAAAAACACACTCAGCAAAACTCTCTCTACTTATCAACAAAACCCTGGAAAAACGTTCCTTTGGCTGACTAGATGTAAACACACCCTCTACCTGTTGAGGACAAAGAGAAAGTGGCTGGTCTGATGGGTTTGCATGTGTTTTAATTGACGCGCTGATGCTGCAGAGGGAAGCAGGTGTTGTTTTAATGATGAGGGCATCTTCTGGCCAGCGCTGTGCTTTATTTCACCCATCTGCATTCTCCGCTCATTCTCTCTTTCGGCACTTCGTGAGACATACCAATGAGTCAAGCTCTGTGCAGCTGTCAGAGCTAACCTTCAGAGAGAGCGAGAGATACCGAGAAAGACAGAGAGAGAGAGAGAGAGAGATATAGACTAATGGCGCTTTTCCACTGCATGGTACGGCTCGGTACGGTTCACTTTTTGGGGGTTTTCCACTAGGTACAGTACCTGGTACTTTTTTTAGTACCACCTCGGTTGGGGTCCCAAGTGAACCATACCGTTACCAAAACGTGACGTGTAAACTCTGCTGACCACGGATTGGCCGGAGAGAATCGTCACTACCTGCGTCACTGAACTTGCGACACAAACACAAAAGAACCGCTAGATTTAAATCAGCACAGCCAGCGAAGGATCGAACACAACTGTTTTGAACGCGCACACCTTTTTTTAACAACCAAAAAGTTTTGTTGTCTGTTGCGGAAGAACAGACGTTCCTCTCGTTGATAGCAGAGGAGCGAATCCAGCAAGAGCTTGATAGGGCGACGCGGAATGAAAAAAGTTTTTTTTAGGAGTCGCAGCAGTAGAGGCGGCGCAACTATAACGACATGTGAATAATCCCGCCCACTCTAAAGCGGTACTGAACTGCAGTGGAAACGCAAACCGTGCCGAGCCGAACCGTGCCGTGCCGAGTCGTACCACTCAGTGGAAAAGCGCCAAAAGAGAGAGGGTTGGAGTCACAATATTCCTGACTATAAGAAATCATCGGGAAAAGAGGTCCAAATGGTCCCAATGTAAATCTGAGTTTTCATTGTAAACAGTTATCTTGACAAACGTTATGCCATTTATAGTAATTGCTGCAGAACTGTGCTGGGTAGCTCCGCCCACCGTGAAATATCATTGGTTCAAAATCATCCTCCATGTAACAGTACTGTATATCAAATGTCTTTTGATTGGGTGTGATTGTGACATGCTCAATGTGGACACATTATAAAGATGCAATGATATTTACCATAAAAATGTTATACTTATTCTATATAAAATTCTAAGGTTATTCTATATAAAATTCAAAGGAGGAAGAACAAATAAACTAATTAACAAATTACTAATGTAAAGCAACCTTGAGCTGTGGGAAATAGCACTAATAAATATATATAAATAATATATATATATATATATATAATTACTATTATATTACCATGATATATATTATATTACCATTATATATATCATTACTATTATTTAATATGGGCCAATATCAATTAAAATAAATATCATATAGAATATTGTTATTATTATTATTATCATCCAATAGAGGTCAATATCAATTAACATATATATAAAATAAATAACTTGTATTATTATTATTATTATTGTTGTTAAACGAAAAAGCAAACAACAAGAAAAAACAAAAGCATGAAAATAAGACGGAACAGAAAGAAAAACATTCCAGCAGACATTAGCATAACTGTCTTCCACGGTCAGTTTTCAACTACTGTCACAGTGTTTACCTTTGTGTACTTGCATAAAGTATGTGTCTGGTCTTTGTCTACACTAAAACTGAATTACTACTGGCTTATTTAAGCGCACATACTCTGATATGTAATGTTTCCAGGCCTATATGCTCCTTTCAAAAAGGCTTCCCTTAATGCCACTTCAAACCACCTTGAAAATCAACTTAGGCTGAAAACATTTTGCACCTCACCATAATTTTCAACATTCGCCCCATGCTAATTCCACACCTCTATTCAGATCCTGCCAGTTCTGCCCTGAAGAGAATTTCATGAAGACTCAAAATGAGCACTTTCTCAATTAATGCGACGCTAATGCAATCAACAGAGCACAAAATAAACCTAAAACTCAATTTAGCTCGCAGCGTCAGCTCTGCACTGTCTGTGACCAGGATGCGTCACGTATCCAGAGCCAGACGGCATCAGGGATCCACGACGGTCTTCATCATAAGCTAATAGCATGTTGCAGCTTGAGTCTGAATGGGGGTAATCAAACTCTGGTTATCAGAGGTTATAATGGCAGCTAGGGGTGGCGTTTGTCAGTTAATGCGCCGGTTGGCCAAAGTCACAGACACTCAGAAGATAATAGCAGGCCATGGAGTTTATAGATGTCAGTGGATGACGTTCTCCTCCCACACTCCACCATCAGAGGTAATTCAGAAGAACTGAATACAGCACTGACTCAATAAAGGGATCTGAGGTGGTTCCTGTAAAAAGTTCAAATCAGGAAAATTCAGAAGATGCCATTACTGTATATCTTAATTAAAACAAACAACTAGATAATGTGACATGATACCGTTAACATGATGGAGAAAAACATATATAATTAATGCCATAAGTATTAATACAAAATACATTCTGCATTATTTCGCATTTAAAAATGCTTTCAATAAATGCAAAATACAGTAAAATGATGCAAAATGCTTTTTGCTTTAATTGCTGTGCAAAAACAGCAAAAAAACTTTTGCCTTACACTTAATGCAAAGTTGTGCATTATTTTAATTTAAATTTGAACATTCATGTTCAAATGTATAGTAAAATACTCCAAAAGTGCATTATGCTTAAATTTTTCATTATTTTACATTTAAAATGTATGATTTTAATAAGTGCAGAAATACAGTAAAATAATGCAAAATACTACATAATGCTTAATGCAAATTTTTCGCATTATTTTATATTTAAAATGTATTATTTTATATAAATGGAAAATACAATAAATTATGTTTTAAAAAAGGTGTTGCCTTGTGAAAAAAGAAAAAGAAAAAAATGCAATATACAATAAAATATAATAAAACACAATACAATAAAGTTTTATAGTCCAGCAAAAAATATTATGGCAGGTATTTGTTCTTAATTCACTTGACATGGGTGCTAAAAAGTTTATTTTGGACCCTGTTAATAGCACAAGATATAATACTGACACTAAATGTAAAAAATAAATAAATAAATAAATAAAAATAAAAATTGGAGAAGTTTAAAAACATTTATTCTGTGCACCTTTTGCACTGTATAATAGTTTTCAAACTTTTCTCTCCATTTTTCTATCAAATGAATGGTTTTAAAAAATATTGCTACATTTACATATGCATTTGTGTCATTGAACTGTTAAATAAATTCCGTAATGAAATTTGACTTTCAATATGTAACATTCTCTGCACATCTATAACTGGTGTGTTGTAAATCTGCAATTGAGTGCGCATGAAGTGAAATCAGGGCTGAATGACTTCAATCATCATGATGAAATGACTTTGCATATAATTTATTCAACAATACTGTCACTGACATATATTGAATAAGAAAGGTCTAAATTGGCAGCTTGTTTTCACAGGATCTTATTAGCATACTAATTTCGTAATGGAGAAACTGGTGTCAAATGGGTGCCATAGCTAATTCGATTATGTAAATTAAGTTGCATATAAAGATAGAACGTTTTTATTGAACAGCCCAGTTCTAATGATACCTGGAGTGAGAATCAGGCATATTAGAGTTATGATCATATATGCTTACAAATGTATTTCCTGACAATGAGTTGTGCATGCCACTGCATTATTTAACTAAAACTATTCAAAATAATTTTAAATAAAACAAAACATTGATATTAGAGGAAAAACTAAGTAAATAATAATAATTATTTTTTTAAGATTTTTTTTTTTTCATATTTTTTTCAAATAAAGCCAAGGTAACAGTCATTTTACATACAGCACACAGTGAAAATGACATGAATATGACCGAGAGCAAATGGATAAAGCGCAGCATAATTTGAAATCACGAGTTTAAATTTTGTCGATCGCGCATCTCCAGTGAAGATGAACTCTCTTAATGTCCGCATGCAACTCGCACAGACCGACCGTCACAGAGAGCACACGAGATCATGCAGGATACAAATGCACACTTCACAAGATCTCAACTAGATTCGACTAAGTTTGCAAGGTTTGTGAAATTAAATGTTCATTAATAGACATTCAAAGATTTGTTCAAATAATTTAAATGCATATTTGCTGAATGCTGACAGCAAACGAGACAGTATTATAATGTTTGCTTTTCTATTACTAATAATATAAAAGCAATCGTAATAATACTTTTTTGTATACATTTTAATACCTTTGTTAGACAGACTTCTTCAATCCAAAAATGTTAATGACGACAGCGAACCAGAGGTAGAATGTGAGCACTGTGTGCTCAGGCGCTGCCGTTCTCAGCGCAGTTAAAATAAAAGTCCGTCGCGCCGTCAAAATAAAAGTCGAACACATCGGCCAAACAGGAAAAACGTATCGGCCGATATATCGGTTCACGGTTCACAACGGTTCACTTTTGGGGGGTTTTCCACTGGGTACAGTACCTGGTACTTTTTTTTTAGTACCACCTCGATTGAGGTTCGAAGTGAACCGTACCGTTACCAAAATGTGACGTGTAAACTCTGCTGACCACGGATTGGCCGGAGAGAATCGTCACTACCTGCGTCACTGAACCTGCGCCACAAACACAACAGAACCGCTAGATTTAAATCAGCACAGCCAGCGAAGGATCGAACGCAACTGTTTTGAACGAGCACGCCTTTTATTAACAACCAAAAAGTGGCTTTTTCGTGGTCTGTTGAGGAAGCACAGAAGTTCCTCCGTTGATAGCAGAGGAGCGGATCCAGCGAGAGCTTGATGGGGCAACGCGGAATGAAAAAGTTTTTCCGGAGTCGCGGCAGTAGAGGCGGCGCAACTATAACGACATGTGAATAATCTCGCCCACTCTAAAGCAATACTAAACTGCAGTGGAAATGCAAACCGAGCCGAGCCGTACTGAGCCGTGCCGAACCGAGTTGTACCACGCAGTGGACAGTGGACAGTTGGTCAACCAGTGGACTGGTTGACCAACTTAATAGCTTGAACATCATTAGATTGAACAGGCTGAGAAACCAAATAAACCATTTTTATCAGTCTGGGAGACCAACTAAACCAGGTAAATTCATACTTGACCAAGTTTAAACCAACTAAAACCACTTTAAGCTGGACTAAGGTGTTTTTTCAGCAGGGATATGATTCCAGAAGGTTATGACAGTCCTGTCGAGGTAATTATGATCCCTTTAAATCCCTTTATATAATCTTCCCTCCCTATTATTAGGCTAAATCACCTCGTCACCTTCAATTCTGTACCACATTATAACCTCGGCCTCCATCACGTTTCTCAGAAATTGGCTACAATCAGATTAGCCCCCCATCTCATTCTCACACTGTCATACCTTATCGGCCTATAAATAGAGGCAGGTAAAGCCAGACCTTATTAATTCAATCACCAGGCGCTGGGACTACCCGCGCACTTCTCTGAAGGTGGAAAGTCACGAGTCTGGCACAAGCACAATTCCTCATTACCAACCTCCACAGCGTACCGGCTAAATTTAAACAATCACACGCACCAGGAGTCTCCATGCCACCGAACCTGCGGAAAAAGAAGTCAATGGCCATTGTTCAGCACAGGTACATCCAATAAGGTACATAAAACGGTTAAATACAAGTCTGTTTTGGACCCGTTTCCTTTCAAAACCACAAGAGCTAATTACAGCAAACTAGTTTAAAAGGAAATGTGTTATTGACATTCATTGAACAGCAACATTGGCTTTTTTGAGACAGCTTGTGCTGACAACATCAAAACTCATTTGTTTGGAGTAAAAATTAACCCAAAGGGGCTGCAAGGTGTTCAAGACGCTGAGGTGATAAGTGAGAAACATGCCGGCACAACAAATTGCCCTTTGATGGTCGAGACGGAGAGATTGGAGAAGGAAAACAATGATCCATCAGCCTTGTGAGATAAAACGAGCACACGAAGGAATGAGCTTCGCGTGTGTAAGTTTAGTCTGCATTTGAGCCACACTTTGGCAGTAAGCGCGGGAGATGCTGGGCTAAATCCCAACATAAGCGCTACCTACGTACAGCACATCAGCCACTCAATAGAAGAGATCATCTATTTATGCCACAAAACTACATACAGAGCAAATCTGCATTGACACACAACTGTATTGTACAAAAACACTCACTAGCAATGTGTGAAAACGGTCATACTGGTAAATAAATTATTAATGGATATTTTAAAAAATCACTTTGTAACTAGATTTTACAGTGGTGCCTAACCATGCAAAACTTACCATCACAATGTTAGGGTGTTTATAAGGTTGACAGGGTAGTTGTATACAGTTGCTAAGGTGTTCGGAATGGTACGAATTATGCTACAAGTGAATTAAACACTCAATATCAACCAATAAATATCCAATACAGCCAAAAAAGATATATAATAGAATATAATAAACATGAAATAAAATTAAATATAAATTTAAATAATATTAATATTAATCACAACAATACTACTATTACAAATAATAATAATTTCAATACTGGCTAATACAGATTAAAAATAAAATAAAATATAATTAAATATAAAATATAATTAAAATAAATAAAATTGAACATACACAATAAATAAATAAATAATTGTATATTCAAATGTAGAAAATTGTAAATATAAATATCAAACTGTTAAAATAAAGTTAAAGTATAAAAGAAATATAATAGTATATAATTTAAATAAATCACCATACACAATAAATAAATAGGAAAATACAATAAAAAAAATAAAAAAATAAATCCAAAAATGGCAAATACCTATTAAAAAAAATCTAACAATATAACGAATATAATACAGTATAAGTATAATTTAAATAAATAAATAAACAAATAAATCCGCCAATACAGATAAAAAAAATTATATAAATATATTATACAATATAATTTAAGTAAATAAACAAATAATTATATAATAATGTAAAAAAAAATAGTAATAGTGATGCATGCCTTAGCAAACACCACTAATAACTGCAATCAATCTTATGGGATTCGTGAAAAAACTGAAGAGCTAACATTTACTGATAATCAAACATGCGGTCTAGAATTTTAATATTCCATCTTTAATTTGGATGCCCTGCCAACCCAACAGGCTCCTGCCATTCAACAACAGAAAGTTTAACTAGCGATTTTGTGATTCTTACTAAGGCAAGCATCACTATTATTGCTCATTCTTCGGATTAGGCATTTGAATGAACCACTAACAATAAGTATTAAACTTTACAGTGCAACTTTTTTACTACATATGTGAATGCTTTCTTAGGGGAGGTGTGCAATTACTTTATTAAGCAATCAGACTAGGAGGTGTTCGTCTAGCAGATGATATAGCCAGAAAAAATCCCATAGATTTACATTCACGGAGGGATCTAGAGACTAGAGTGCCATGAACTGGTAAGCAACAACCTAGTTACTGCTTAAAACACCCTAGCAACCGGTTGCAATTCACTGCAAACTCCTTAGCAACCAGACTGGTATAATAAAGGTTACTTACTGATATTAGCTTTTTCTATTAAAAACATGCAATTTGGAATATTAAATCAAATCAATTAAAAAAATAGATATTTTAAACCTTTGGTTTTTTAAAATTTATTTATTGTTTTTGTTTGTTTATTGTCATACATATACATAAATATTCACGTTTATATATTAGAAAATACATAAAACAATTAACAAACTTTTTTTTAATTTGGGATATTTTTTTAAGTGCCCCTATTATGGATTTTTGACAATTTCCTTTCATGCAGTGTGTAACACAGCTCTAAGTGAATGAAAACATCCTGCAAAGTTTTAAATCTGAAAGTGCACCGTGTATAAAGTTATTGTCTTGTTGGTCTGAATGAAAATGCAAATTCATTCTTTGCCACTAAATGATTTTGGAGCGGTAAAAAAATAGCAGTTTCCCCGGTAACGCTGTACACAAAGCAGCACTGCGCTCACAAACGCTGCTTTATCAGGTATTACAGGCGAGATGAAAGGAAAATGAGACCAATCGACCAATCACCACAGATTAGCGTCACGCAAAGGAGGGGTTTGGAAAAATTAATCGTTGGGAGTCGTTGAGCAAGTAAGGTAAAAATAAATGCATATTATAAGACAATGAACGTGTTTTTTGACCTTGCATGCATGTCAACCTGTTGTTGGGGACTCCCAAAACCAAAATATTAACCTTTCATTACCCATAATAGGGGCACTTTAAATTGTATTATTATTATTGTTGTTGTTGTTATTTACATATACTTAAATATTTACACACACACACACACACACACACACACACACACACACACAAACTCTATCAATAAATAAATATTTTAAAACTTTGGGATTTTTTAAAGGATTTATTTATTGTTGTTGTTTACATACATGCACACATAGACAAATATTTATGTTTATATATTATAAAATGCATAAAACAAAAAAATATTTTTCACATTTGGGATATTTTTACATTTTATGTGTATTATTATTGTTGTTGTCGTTATTATTATTATTTACATATACACATACATAGAATTAAATGCAGCCTTGGTGAGCAGAAGAGACTTCTTTCAAAAACATTACACTTATATATATGAATATAACAACTTAAAAACCACCCCAAAATTAAAAATATATATTTGATTATTATCATTAATATTAGTAGTAGTATTTTCATCCGTCATCATCATTATTATTAGTAGTAGTTGTAGTATTACACACACACACACACACTTTTAAGTAAAAACTATAAAATAGTATAGAAATATTAGAATATTTGAAAATAAAAAATGAAAAATAGTATATCTATAATAATATATATCTGATATTATTGTGTTATATTACTATTTATAATACATTAATATTATATATGCAATTTTTTCACCCATCACATTGGTACAGAAAAGATCTCTACAGAAAACATCTAGTTTTAACTTCTTTTAAAATTTCTCTTCATTTCCACAGAGTGATTGGTCATCACACTCATCTACGCCCACAGTTCCTTGCACTTGAAACAAACATCCAACACACGCATCTCTTGGACTAATAGTACAGCGATTGTACAGGGTCTCCCTTCAAAGCCTCAAAGACGCTTTTGTTGCTCATTCACACAGTAACAAAACACGAAGATCGTGCAATGTGTCCTCACCAGACAAAAATCTCCACTTTTCTCCAACTCCACTTGTTGCGTGACATCTCAGGCTTGACAGATGGGGAGGAGTTTACGAGTCGCTCGTAAAACAAGCGGACATTTGTTGACAACAGCAGCTCGAACGCCCTGACAAAGCTCGCTGGATTACACTCCGGCCCTCGGACTCAAGACACACTGGGAAAAGTGGCTTGAAAGGCTCAGTCGGGGTTTGTTAAAGGGGAAGCTGGGACAACTTTGGTTCAGAAGTGGATTAGATCTATTACTCTGATGGCTATTCGAACCCTATACTCTATTAAACAGCAGGGAAGAGCGTACTTGTATTTTCAAGATATTTGAAACCAAAGCAGCCAAATTCAAGGCGTAGTAGTTCGTCTCTGTCTGTCATTCAGGCTAAGCTTGTGGCAACTAAATCTCAAAGAAGACTAGTGAACTTATTTTCACAGTCTGTTTTGATTTGCTGTCCAATATCTTTTATAATCCGAGACTAGGCTTAATCCATCTCTGACAACCCGGCTCCTCAATCACCCTAAATCACTACTGATGTGTGGAGGAGGAATCCAGAACACCTTGTACAGCTTGAGTCTTAATACTGTCCCACGTCCAACCACTCCAAACACTGAACCTTAAAAGAAGAGTTCACTCAAACATTCAAATTCTGTCCTCATTTAACTCCATAGAACACAGAAGAAGATACTGAGCTCAGTGCTCAAGCTGCTCCTTCCTGTACAATGGAAGCAAATGGGGACTGGGTGGATGCAAAGTTTCAAAAAGTACCATAAATATAACCGTAAAAGGTCAAATCTTTTATACTATACATTCCAAATCTTCTGAAACAATAATATCATATCTTTGCCAGAATTTAAATTATATTTCAGTATAATCTTGCATTATGGGACAGTGTTGACCTTGACATTCACTTTTGATTTATAGAAAACAGTAGCCTGGATGGTTTTCTTTTTAGTCCACAAAATAAAGGCAAGTTGATGACAATTTTTATTTTGGTTGCACTATCCATTTAAATTAATTTTTCAGGTTCTATTAACACCATTAGTGGCATAAAGATATTGCTACAGAAGATAATTCTGATTTATCCTTCAGTTAAAAAAAATACCTTGGTTGCAGTAAAGCACATATGATTGAAGTATACTTAAATATATCTGAAAAATATTATAAATATT
>NW_015505198.1:1567464-1587464 GCF_001515645.1 Sinocyclocheilus grahami | reverse complement strand
AAACAGACCGTTTCGAAAGCAGGATTACATTTTACCCTACTAGAATTGATGCCGGAAAGTTATCATATTCATAAGTGCAACAAGTCATTTGCATGTGAAAGTAGAAACACGTTCAATCTGATTATAAAGTGCACGTTAACTTTCCTCATGAAATGTGTCTGTGGGCCCGACAATAGCCTCCACGATGTCATATATTCGCTCGTGGCCAGTGCCCTCTTAAGCAGTTATGAGCAGCAGGCAGTGCAATATGTGTGAAATCTTTTATTTTGTTATTACTATGGCTATTTGACTTATAGCAGTGTCCAGTGTTTCCTATACATTGAGTTATTTGTGGCGGCTCATCACAATATCAAAACTGACCGCCACAAATAGATTTTACAAAAGTCTTATACTTCGTTGAATAAAATGAGCGCTTCACGTTTCAAAATTAAAATGCAGCGCAGGTGTTTTTATATGAATGTATCTTTGAAAAGAGCCGACTGTCTTCAGAAAAGCTTCGATGTCATTTTCATTTTGTCTTTCCTGTAATGCCTGATAGCGTTTGTGAGCAGCGTTTATTTGATTACAGCTTTTACCGGGGAAACCGCTATATCTCCAGCTCCCAAAGCGCCTCCTGCTAGCAGATAATTAATTTGCTGTCTCTGGGAAACACTGGTGTCTGTCAGCAAACATAAACAAAAAGTATCCTTCAGAACTGTTTTGAGAAGGTGCTTAAGTTTTGAGCCATTTATTATTACTCTAAATTTGGCTACTACTACCATTACCATCTTGTACCCTGCAATAATCATTTGCTCAAACTAACTTTTATGAGAAAAAGAAAACATCGGCCAAAAAAAACGGCATCATATATCGGCTGCCCTGATTTCTAAATATCGGCATCAGCCAGTGAAAAACCTGTATCGGTCGGCCTCTAGTGTAATACAATTCAATATGGTCTCTAGGGTGTTGCTATGCTATCGGTAGGTTGTTCTGTGGCATTTTACAATTCTAGGCGGTCTCTAGGGTGTTGCTAGACTATCGGTAGGGTGTTCTGCAGCGTTAAGCGATTCTAGGTGGTCTCTTAAGGTGTTGCTAGACTATCGGTAGGATGCTCTGGGGCGTTATTTGATTCTAGGTGGTCTCTAGGCTGTTGCTAGACTGTTGCTAATGTGTTCTTAATGGTTGCTATGTCATTTCAAGGCTGTTGGTAGGGTGGTCTGGGGCATTATGTGATTCTATGTAATCTCTTAAGATGTTGCTACACTGCTACAAATGTGCTCTTGATGGTTGCTTGGCATTACTAGGCTGTGGTTGGGTGTTTTACAATTCAATATGGTCTCTAGGGTGTTGCTAGGCTATCGGTAGGTTGTTCTGTGGCATTTTGCGATTCTAGACTATCGGTAGGGTGTTCTGGGGTGTTATTTGATTCTAGGTGGTCTCTAGGGTGTTGCTAGGCAGTTGGTAGGGTGTTCTGGGGTTTTATGTGGTCTCTAGAGTGTTGCTAGACTATCAGTAAGGTGTTAATCTCTAAGATGTTGCTAGACTGCTACAAATGTGTTCTTAATGGTTGCTTTGGCATTACTAGGCTGTGGTTGGGTGTTCTGGGGTGTTATACAATTCTATAAGGTCTCTAGGGTGTTGCTAGGCTGTTGGCAGGTTGTTCTGGGGCGTTTTACAATTCTAGGTGGTCTCTAAGGTAATGCTCATTGTGTTCTTGATGGTTTCTACAGTTCTGTGGTGGTTTCTGTGGGTGTTTTAGGTGATTGCGAGGTCATTGTGAGACTAGGCTGTTTGTTGCTAGGGCATTGTTAGATGTTCTCTAGGATGTTCTTAGTGGTAAGGCAGTTGAGAGAGTGTTCTCACTGGTTGCTAGGATGTTGCCCACTCTCTCTGTTTCTATGGTTGTGACTCAATCAATCATCTCCCTAGTGCACTGCAAAGGAAGTCTACTGTTCCCAGGAGAAAGTATTTTAACACTGAAAATATTACACATGGTGTTAAAGCTGTCAGAAGTAAACTCACTCTATACTTACACTAAAAATAAAAAATTCTTGTTTCAAGCACAAAAGCAAGGAAAGACGGAACCCTGTCGTTCATTCAAGTTGCGTGCTGGTTACATAAAACAGACGGTGTAGTATTCAACCTCACACACAATAGCAACAGAAACAAAAACACACAGGGACATCACACATACTCATTGTGCGTACGAGGGCTGTTCTCTCCCGTCTGTTAATTTGGTCCTTGTCCCGTTCCACCAGTAACGCTCGCACAACAGGGAGAAGCATCCACAGACCCATTCATACAGCCAGAGAGAGAGAAAGGTGGAAACCGCACTGCAAAAGTGCCTCGTGTAGCACAAACACCTCCAAACATGGTGTAGGTGGAACGTTTATGGGTCCAAACCGCCCACTAAAGAGAAACATCCTCAGAAAACAGGCTGAATGAGATTCCAGTTTACAGACAGCTTGCTGTGATGCACCCAATGAATGAAATTATGGATAAAACCTCTGGATCAGCTTTGGAAAGAAGGAAATTAATGAAGAACATCATATGGATTGGATATTTGAAAATTTGATATTTTTCACATCAATCGACTCCAAGGAAATTAGAATAATTGAGAGTCCTTATGTAAACGTAATAACAGAAATTGAAAAGAAATTATGAATGATCTACAAGATATAGTGGAACATCCAAGCTATAAACTGATTAGGCAAGCTACGTAATGTAATGTAATAATACATTTATAAATATAAATAAATCTATTTTAATCTATAAACTTTTTCTATTTTTTATATTATATATATATATATATATATATATATAGACACACATACACACACACACAAATATATAGATTATATTAAAAGTATATATACACAAACATTTATTTAAAAAAATATGTATATCTTAGTAATTCATTTAATAATAATAATAATATATTTAATAAATGTATAAATATAAAAACATTTTATTGCTTTTAATTTATTTATTTATATAATATACAATAAATTTTAATAGATACATTTATTATTTTATTTTCATTATATTTAGATATTTCATCTAATATAATAGCAATTTAATTCTACTACTACTAATAATAAGAAAGAAAGAAAGAAAGAAAACCCCTGGCTGTTTGTTATCTTTAAAGGAATAGTTCACCCAAAAAATAATTCGTTCATCAGCTCCCACAAGGACTTTACACACACCTACATAGTAGAGAAAAACAAATATAAGCTACCCAGAATCCCAGCAAACCTTTCACATTGTGAATCCTAATAAAACAGGTTCAACACACAGATTATTGTACATCATGAGACACGTCAGCATGCGGTTGGAATGGAGTTACGAGTGTTTTCATGACGGCTGAACGTCTGAGGATGATCAAACCAGCGGTGAAGGGGGTCGGTGGGGAGCATTTGAACACACTCACAGTCACAGATAATAAATATCAATAAAATGCAGGAACACACACACACATTTCTCACCACAGGGATTTCATCTGATCCAACGCACACATACACTCCAAGATAACGTTCCCTCTACACTCCAGGAGGTTTGAAACAGCACCTCCAGGTATTTTCAGACAAACACATTCTCACAAACACACACACATATGAGTATAACTCACATTACAATCCCTCTTCGCACCACAAGATCTGCAACTGCACCTTTAGCCGTTTCTTAACAAGCACACGCACGCGTTAAAATGCACACAAACCCGGGAGTGTTTTGGGCTTCGTGACGCTCATTAGACAGCGAGGCTGCAGGTACATGGCACGTTCCCATTAAATCTGCCACAATACCTCACTGAGCACACAAGACAGTGGAAATGCACCAGCTTTACCAGCTAACCAGACACAAACAAAACACAAATACAGCCAATTCACACCAAACCCCAGATTTTTTTGCCAACATGTTTTCACAAACACTTTTACACGGAGGCTAGTTCAATTTTCTAAGCTAAAAACTGGGAGAATGGTGAAACCCTACATGTTTAGACCATTTTTATTAACTTTAAGATCATCTACACTACCATTCAAAAGTTTGGGGTCAGTAAGACTTAAAATAAAAATTAATTAATACTTTTATTCAACAAGGACGCATTAAATTGATTAAAATGTACAATTTAATGTTATTTATCAAAGAAGCCTGGAAAAAAAATATAGCAACATTTCCACAAAAATTTTAAGTAGCACACCTTCTTTCAAAATTGATAATAAAAAAAATGTTTCTTGAGCAGCAAATCAGCATATTAGAATGATATGGAGTATAGAGGCTGAAAATTCAGCTTTGCTTTACAGGAATCAATTACATTTTAAAATATATTTAAATAGAAACAGTTATTTTAAATTGTAATACTATTTCACATTTTTATAGCAACATTTCCACAAAAATTTTAAGTAGCACACCTTCTTTCAAAATTGATAATAAAAAAATGTTTCTTGAGCAGCAAATCAGCATATTAGAATGATATGGAGTATAGAGGCTGAAAATTCAGCTTTGCTTTACAGGAATCAATTACATTTTAAAATATATTTAAATAGAAACAGTTATTTTAAATTGTAATACTATTTCACATTTTTACTGTTTTACTGTATTTTTGATCAAATAAATGCAGCCTTGGGGAACATGGAGATATCTTATGTCTTATTTTATAAAATCCTCACTGACCCAAAACATTTGAAGAGTAGTGTATATGCTAATCACCTCCTAAACGTTCACGACAACTTTTTGCAGACCTGCATATTCAATTTCCACCAGATAAAAACATTAAAAATCTTGATGACTCATCCTGCACTACACAGAATTTCAACCAATCAAATGATCTCTAGAGTGAAATGTCCCTCCCCAATACCACCTGTAACCAATTAGAAACTAAACCTTTATTTTATGGTCTTTATTTTATTTTTATTTTTTTGAAAATAAAAAAATGGAGAATTCTTCCCAATCTAACAACAAAATGTAATTCCTTTATGTTACGATTTTGTAAGAATTAAGAAATAATGTTAGAATCGGAAATACATCAACACAGAACGGAAAACTGCATTTTCATGAGGTTTTTAAATGCTCTACCAATCTTTTACTGTTAATGTCTGAATATAATTAAAATCGGTCTTAAAATATTTAAAATAGTTCAAAGAAACCCACATGCTTCAATGTATTCTGAATGTCTCGGTTAGGAAACACTACGTTCGGGGGAAAAACAAACAAACAGGATTTGGCTCCACCCACTGTGAAATCTCATTGGTCAATTCTCCTGCTGAGTTATTTTTTCTATTTACAAATTACAGCATTGATTCAAATTAGCAGACATTAGAGTGATCAGATTAAACCACTCCATTGATTTTATTCATAATGCATGCTGCTAAAGCTACGCTTGCTAAAAACATTCTGCTTTGTGAGTCTTAATACGCCGGTTTCTTTTCAAGCACTCTTTAAGCTATAAAATGTCCAAAACAGACAATATCTCTCTCAATTAGTTTGACCCTCCATACTGACAAGCCGGGCTCCGAGTGCATCCCCTTGAACTGGCACGGCTCCCGACTCACGCGTCTAAATTCAGCGACTGGCATCCTCTCCAGATGGCAGCGGAGGGTGTGAAGAGGATTTTGTTGAGGGGAAGCAGGACAAGCCCCCTCTTTGCATCCGGCCAGCTCAATCCAACCTTTCCCTGTAAACAGGTAGGAGATCTGCACGCCGGCTGCCCGAGCAGGATGTGGGCGCGCGGGGTGGGTCTAAAGACCGCTTGGGTCACATTCATGAGGCTTTGGCTCCTAGCGTGTGAAAGCTGAATGAAAAGGCAGCAGAGAAGGGCATTTGGGATGAATATGACTCGAATAAATGTACTGAAGCTGCAATCTGCCGTTGACGCCACTAGCAGGCTACAAGCAGCGAAGCGGCTGGAAAACACTTTAGCTTCTTCCTTGAGGGACATTTCAGCAATTAGAGACTTTAAATGACCCGCTCACTTGCTATTTGTGAAAATGATATTTTAATGCTTCGTTTTTGTTTTGTTTTTTCCATTTGATTGTTCTGTTATTTATTCTGATAATTTAGCCCATTTCTGATGGAAGATTTTGGCTTAGGAAAGGCTTGACTTGTAGCTAACAGTCAACTTGAAAAATAGCACCAATAACAATAATTTCCAATAAATGCTCACCAAGGCTGCATTTATTTGATCAAAAGTACTGTAAAACAGTGAAACATTTTTATAATTTAAAAGAAGAGTTTTCTACTTTAATATATTTTAAAATGTAATTTATTTCTGTGATGCAAAGCTGAATTTTCAGCATCATTCCTCCAGTCTTCAGTGTCACGTGATCCGTCAGAAATCATTCTGATATGCTGATTTGCTGCTCATGAAACATTTCTTATTATCAATTTTGAAAACAGTGCTGCTTTGATGAAAGAAAGTTCATAAGAACCTAATTTATTTGAAATAGTAATCTTTCATAACATTATAAATGTCTTTACTGACACTTTTGATCAGTTAAATGCATCTTTGCTCAATAAAAGTGCTTTTTTTATATTTTTTTTTTAAAGAAATGAATAAAGATGTTTAAGAGTGCACTAACATGAGATATCCTTCAAGCTAACAGACATGTACTGAAAGCCATAAATCAACTATTTTGCTTTCACTGGCTCTTCAAGGCCATTTTTTCTAGTAATACTCACATGTAGGCTGCATACTCGTGTCCCACAACATGTCTTTTCACTCTATTCTGTGGAGAAAATGAGAGGTGCTGAAATGTCGAATGTAACTAGCGTGGAAAGAGTTGCGTCAGCTCCAAGGTCTGGCGGACCTTCAAGAGATGCTCCAGCCAACCCATGCTACACGGCTCAGCCCTGCCAAGAGCTCGGAGAAACCACAGGCAACGGCTTCCTTCTGCCAGAGTTACAGTCAAACAGGCTGCAGAGAACTCCTGGTTACAACGGCTCGCTTTTCAAATCAACACCGAATCAAAATGGAAAATGTTAGCTGATAGCCAAGTAGATATTTAGGCATTATTTCAGCAAACTCACAGTCAGTTCTCGCTCGAATCTGGTATGGAATGCCAACTTTTCAATTTCATCCAATCAATAAAATAAATGCAGTTCAACATTCTAGTTGAATATTCTGTTTCAGTCAGAACTATGACAACTTTATGCAAGTAAAATGGGTTGAAAAGGGTGTATTATGCTGACATTAATGCTATAAGCCAGAGTTAAATAAGACAACTTTGACTTACGTTGGACTGTGCATTCTGATTGTAAAAATGCCTTAATTTTAATTATATATTTGAATTTAATAAAATTATTTACATTTATACAGCCCAGAATGCAATCTAAAAAAAAAATCTAGCAGGCGCAAACATTAAAGGAATACTCTAGATTCAACTTAAGCTCTATCAGCAGGATTTGTGGAAAAATATAATTTGTATTTTATTACAAATAATTAAAATTAATTAAAATTTAATTTAAAAATAAGATAAAATAAATGGGAATGATATTGTGGTGTTAGAATGGTAAAAAAAAGTTAAATAAAATAAACATTAAATATAAAAAAAAATAAAAAAAATTTATGTATTTAAAATTACTTTAACAGAACATGTGACATTATATGAAGTTACTCATCCACTAAATAACCTTTCAGAAATTCCTGAAAAAATGAACATCCAAAATGTAAAAAAAAAAATAAAAAAAAGGAAATAAACAAATATAAAATAAAATAATAAAAGTACTTAAATGGTATCAGATGGCAATACCATGCATGGTATATTTGCATTGCACATAAAAAAAAAATCATGATATTACCATCATACATGTTCAAAAAAACCTAGTATTAGCATGAAAACTGGATAATAAAACATGACATTACCATGATAACCATGTTTAAAGGCCAAAATAATACCTTTTTGTTAATGTAAAAAGATACAGAACATGAACTACTGAGGAAAAAAATAGCTGAGGCAGAGAAAATAAAAGATGAGAAAGAGACAAGAACACACACACAAAGCCCTAAGGCAGAGCCATAAAGTAACAGACAGTTTGATATATTCTCTTCGGCGTCTATGGTAATGTTTGCTAATGTGGCTTGCATGATTGGCTATTGTGGTAATATATGCAAATGTGACTTGCATGATTGGCTGCTGTGGTAATATATGCAGGTCAGAAGTGATTTACACCCTTTACAACCGCAGTGAAGAGAGTACGAGCCGCTTTACAAAGAGATGAAAAGTGGATTCTGCCTGGGTATAGTAGATAACTCCATTTATCCACCTGCTACAAACTAACAAGCCGAAATGGCGCAATCTGCACACAGATGCAAACATTAAAAAAGGGATGAAAGTCGGAAACTAGAGCCGTTAGAGCCGAAATGGCTAACTATGTGAAACGATGTGCACACAGACAGGACTGAAAAGAAAACTGGATTAAAGACGGCACCTACGACAGATGATTGTAGGCTGAAATTACACTTTTAACCATTACAATGCTTTGATGGGTAAAAAAAAGGAGCCAATTCTTCTACCTGAACTGAATAGAAAACAGGACCTGAACATTTCAGAAAGTATTTGAAAGGAAGATGAAAGGCTGTTTCAGAAAAGTTTACATCTTCGAGTGAAACCGACAGTCTGGCTCTGAGTGACACAGCAGAATCTGGCTTCTAGAAGATTCAGCGTGCCATTATAAACGCTATGAAATATTCATACCTGTAATATCAATCATATTAACTGACAGCACTCTGGATGGAGGAGCTGGCCAACAAATCATTCGTAATGGAATTTTTAAATCTATTAAAAGACAACGGTAAAAGCATTTACGTTTATCTTTATCAAATAAACTTTCATTGTACATGTTGGTATGAAACCAGAGTGACAGAATCACTTTCTGACATTTTTAATATTTAATGTTAGGCTATCTAATCAATTTCAATGTCATGACCGCATAACTCTAGTAAAGACGGTAAACCCAGTCAATTTGATAGACATCAGAAAGGCGAACTTTAGTCACAGGAATAATGTCGGTAACACATAACTAGAGGTTCAGAAACATATTCTAACTGCAAAAATGACAATATTAGACATTTAATAGCACATATAAAAATTGATTCTAGTGCCAATTTATATTAAAAGGATCTTTCATTTAAAAGCCAGTGTCATTTTAATATATATACTGTATGGTGTTGCTGTATTTGCACATTAAAGTGAAAATTTAGGCCAAAATAAAATAAAATAAACAAGAAGTCATGCACATTTGGTCTATTTTCCTGGCTTTTGCCAAACATTGCAAAAAAAATAAATAAATAAAATAACCAAGTAGTAATAAATATTTTGCTTATTTTCCTGGACTGTGAATTTTACAGTAAATGTGTATATCGCCAGCATATAGATGACCTCAAAGCTAACAAACACGAACTAAACACCATAAAACTCACATTTTCATTCTACATTTTAGTCAGAATTTTTAAATCATAACTACTTTGTGCAGATACAATTGTAAACAGCTTTAAGCATCTGTAACTATCAAAAAGCAGCATGAGGTCACCAAACATCAATGTCACACTTTCATTATTTTATTTCCACAGTAGGAATCTCATCACAACAGCTTCATGAATGGGCTTGTGTGCGATTCTTCCTGAAAACGATCATATCGGAGTAGGTGTTGAACACACATGAGCCTGATCCGCCACAGATCACGTCACGCTCACCCGTGAGAATTCACAAACACTGAACCCACAGCTGTAAAGTCTGCAGGTGACACTCGGGGCGAGAGACCTCACACACCCATATAGGTGGAAAATCACAGTGTCCAACTCTCAGGTATGGTAATCCCACATCATTGTATGCATAAAACGCATAATTGCATGTGAAAGAATGTTATTTATAGTCGTTATGTGTGTATATCTCAGTCCTAGTGTCTGTAAACAGCCATGACTGTGTTTGTGTACACATATGTGTGTGTGTGTGTGTGTGTGTGCGCGTGACAGAGACACCCAGCGGGTAATTGATGCACCAGCTCGAAGTGGCAGGCTCGACGACACCCCCTGCGTCACCCTCCTCCTTCCAGAAGCATATACGCGCGCACACACACACTAACAAGCCAACATAATTACATGCCTGACTCCTAAAGATAGGGGAGAGAGGGATGCGACTGATTGCTGTGAAAGCGGGAGGGGAGAACGAGAAATGGAGAAATGAAAACATCTGGCCAGCGAAGCTCGAGCAATCAAGAAACACCAATCAGAATCACACACAAACGACCCCTTTGGCCTTCAAATCTCACTTATTGTATACTCATTCTGATGCTTCATTAAATAGTGCTATTATATATGACACTTGCATGTTCACACAGCTTAGTGTATCATTGTATATTTGCATACTACAATGGATTCTCAAGGAACTCATTTGGATCTTGTCCAGGTCATATTACTCTCCAAAATCAGAAGAAATAAATGAGAAATTATATTTTGCTTTAAGAAAAAAAAAAAATTATTTTCTTTTCTTGTTTCTTTTGTGACATAAATCTTATGACAATTAAGAAACTTTTGCTCCAAAATTTAATATAATGCATTAATGAATGCAAAAATGTATATAATGAATTAAAATCAGGATATTGTCCAGGTCATATTACTCCCCAAAATCAGAAGAAATGATAAATTAAATTTTGTATTACGGAATTAATGTAATTATTATATTATATAAAATGTAATTATTAGTATTATTTTTTCTTCTTTCTTTCTTTCCTTTGCATTTTGCATTATGTAAAATTATTTTTTTTGACAATTAAGAACATTTGCCCCTAAATTCTCATTATTGTAATGCAAATCAAATTGATTTAATCATGCAAGTATTTGTTTTACTGTATATTTTGTTTTTCATATAGATTTTCATTTAAAAAATGCATGGAATTATATTGCAATACTGTTTAAAAAATCCTTTATGAAAGTAATGAGAATGAACTGACATTGAAAATAATGAGAATTACACAAAATGCAACCCAAATGTACAACAACTGAATGCATTATGGTAATCATAATTTGGGGAAAATGCACTTATTTGTTGAGAAAATAATGCACTCACAAAGCCAAAAAAAGTTCAAAATAAGATTTATATTTCTTTACTGTTTGAGCTACATGAATGCTTTATGTAACTGCACAGAGTAAAACAACACCAAGGTCATAAAGGTTTGATTCCCAGTGAATGTATGAACAGATTACATGTATAACTTGAATGCAATGCAAGCTGTTTCAGATAAAAACATCTGCCAAATGCCAAAAAGTGAAAGTAATACGGCTTATTTTTGTCTTTTGATAGTGGGGTGAAATGTGACCTGGGCATGTTTTCATGAAATCGTTAATTATGAAAATGAAAATATCCATGTATCTGCAAATTAACGTTGCCCAATACATACACCTGGGGCACTCCGCAGCACACATTTTCTATTCGGAGAACCACTAACATAAATAATCCACTTCATAAATTAAATATGATTCATCTGCTGGCTTGGTTTCATGTTTAAATGTTTAAACTGCGCTGTGATTTAAGATGAGCACTGCAATTTAAGATGAGCTTTGACTCTATTTTCTATGCTATTTACCATAAGTAAAGCCAATATGAACATATATAAAACAAGCCCCATATACTTAAACCATTCTTACACTTCAGACAAGAGTTTCATCGTATGCAAATATACAGATAGCAAAGAACTGTAATGACATACTTAAAGAAAACCATTTCAGAAAGGAAAACATTTCTGGAGTATGCTTAAAATCTGATTTGTCACACCATTTGGATGGTGAAACCGCATTTAAATAAGGCTGTTAGGTGGTAGCAGCTATATACACCAGTCACAAAATTACACTCGAGAGCTTTCAATAAATCAAAATGCCTTTTTATACCTTTAAAATGCATGGAGTGGTACTAAGTGCACGTTACGTGTCTTTATGACTAAAATGCAATCATTGCAATCTCTTACAGCTAAATGATGCCCTTCTGAACCAGCAATATAAAACATTTTGGAAAATGGTGGTTAGTGATTCATACTGTATTTACAACCGCAGTGGAAGTAAACAGTGTGCCTGTTTATTAAAGAGTAATGTCTTACCTGGAAATCAGTCATCAGGAGTAATTTCAACATGGAAGCACAGGACATAGAAAAAGAAAAAAGGGCATTAGTCAAAATATGGCATCCATTTTCTTCAAACGCTTTTTTATTTCTCAAACTTCTAAAGAGCAACAATAAGAGACAGCAAATGAATAAAATGAAGAAAAAAAATGTATGCAACATATTTCATAGTATTCTAAGCAGTGATAAAGGCTATGTCGATTCTTTTGTGACATAAATCTTATGACAATTAAGAAACTTTTGCTCCAAAATTTAATATAATGCATTAATGAATGCAAAAATGTATATAATGAATTAAAATCAGGATATTGTCCAGGTCACATTACTCCCCAAAATCAGAAGAAATGATAAATTAAATTTTGTATTACGGAATTAATGTAATTATTAAATTATATAAAATGTAATTATTAGTATTATTTTTTCTTCTTTCTTTCTTTCCTTTGCATTTTGCATTATGTAAAATTATTTTTTCTGACAATTAAGAACATTTGCCCCTAAATTCTCATTATTGTAATGCAAATAAAATTGATTTAATCATGCAAGTATTTGTTTTACTGTATATTTTGTTTTTCATATAGATTTTCATTTAAAAAATGCATGGAATTATATTGCAATACTGTTTAAAAAATCCTTTATGAAAGTAATGAGAATGAACTGACATTGAAAATAATGAGAATTACACAAAATGCAACCCAAATGTACAACAACTGAATGCATTATGGTAATCATAATTTGGGGAAAATGCACTTATTTGTTGAGAAAATAATGCACTCACAAAGCCAAAAAAAGTTCAAAATAAGATTTATATTTCTTTACTGTTTGAGCTACATGAATGCTTTATGTAACTGCACAGAGTAAAACAACACCAAGGTCATAAAGGTTTGATTCCCAGTGAATGTATGAACAGATTACATGTATAACTTGAATGCAATGCAAGCTGTTTCAGATAAAAACATCTGCCAAATGCCAAAAAGTGAAAGTAATACGGCTTATTTTTGTCTTTTGATAGTGGGGTGAAATGTGACCTGGGCATGTTTTCATGAAATCGTTAATTATGAAAATGAAAATATCCATGTATCTGCAAATTAACGTTGCCCAATACATACACCTGGGGCACTCCGCAGCACACATTTTCTATTCGGAGAACCACTAACATAAATAATCCACTTCATAAATTAAATATGATTCATCTGCTGGCTTGGTTTCATGTTTAAATGTTTAAACTGCGCTGTGATTTAAGATGAGCACTGCAATTTAAGATGAGCTTTGACTCTATTTTCTATGCTATTTACCATAAGTAAAGCCAATATGAACATATATAAAACAAGCCCCATATACTTAAACCATTCTTACACTTCAGACAAGAGTTTCATCGTATGCAAATATACAGATAGCAAAGAACTGTAATGACATACTTAAAGAAAACCATTTCAGAAAGGAAAACATTTCTGGAGTATGCTTAAAATCTGATTTGTCACACCATTTGGATGGTGAAACCGCATTTAAATAAGGCTGTTAGGTGGTAGCAGCTATATACACCAGTCACAAAATTACACTCGAGAGCTTTCAATAAATCAAAATGCCTTTTTATACCTTTAAAATGCATGGAGTGGTACTAAGTGCACGTTACGTGTCTTTTTGACTAAAATGCAATCATTGCAGTCTCGTACAGCTAAATGATGCCCTTCTGAACCAGCAATATAAAACATTTTGGAAAATGGTGGTTAGTGATTCATACTGTATTTACAACCGCAGTGGAAGTAAACAGTGTGCCTGTTTATTAAAGAGTAATGTCTTACCTGGAAATCAGTCATCAGGAGTAATTTCAACATGGAAGCACAGGACATAGAAAAAGAAAAAAGGGCATTAGTCAAAATATGGCATCCATTTTCTTCAAACGCTTTTTTATTTCTCAAACTTCTAAAGAGCAACAATAAGAGACAGCAAATGAATAAAATGAAGAAAAAAAATTTAAAAAAACAAAACAAAATCAAATGTATTGGATATTTGAAATTAGGGCTGCACGATTAATCGAATGCGATTGTCATGCACATCTTGCCAGTAAAGCCGGTTCTGTGATTAGTAGTAAATCTCCATTTTTTTTATTTCTCAAACTTCTAAAGAGCAACAATAAGAGACAGCAAATGAATAAAATGAAGAAAAAAAATGTATGCAACATATTTCATAGTATTCTAAGCAGTGATAAAGGCTATGTCGATTAGCATTGCATTATAGATGAGCATTTAATACAAAGAGACGTAATTCTCTGACAAGCTATGCAAAAAAAAAAATCAGACTATATAATCGTACGATTATGAAATCTAAGAAATCGTTCGCGATAATGACGGCTGTTTGCATAGCTTCTCAGTGAACTACGGCTCTATGCAGTTCCAGCTGAACCAACTGAAAGCAAGTGAAAATACCACATTTAATTTACTCCAAACTCTCCAAACTCACTTCATAACATCAGTCGAGTGTTTGATATTCTAAGCAGTGATAAAGGCTATGTCGATTAGCATTGCATTATAGATGTACTTTATTATAATGAAAAAGTGACGTGTGGCCAAGTATGGTATCCAAATGCTCTGCATTTAACTCATCCAAGTGCACACACCCGGAGCAGTGGGCAGCCAATGCTGTGGTGCCTGGGGAGCAGTTGGGGGTTTGGGGGTTTGCTCAAGGGTCTCACCTCAGTCATGGTATTTAGGGTGGAGAGAGCGCTGGTTCCTGCCGGAAATGAGACTCAAACCCGCGACTTTCGGGTTACAAATCCGACTCTCTATCCATTAGGCCACGACTACCCCAAAAAATTATAATAATAATTATAATAAATTATAATAAGAAGAACTCAGATAAACCATATATTGCGTAGTCGTGTGTTTATTAGTCACGTTGAATCAATGAAAGCATTTAAATCTTCTGTTTATTCAGCTAGGGTGAAGAGAGCGCTGGTTCCTGCCGGAAATGAGACTCAAAGCCACGACCTTCGGGTTACAAATCCGACTCTCTATCCATTAGGCCACGACTACCTCAAAAAATTATAATAATAATTATAATAAATTATAATAAGAAGAACTCAGATAAACCATATATTGCGTAGTCGTGTGTTTATTAGTCACGTTGAATCAATGAAAGCATTTAAATCTTCTGTTTATTCAGCAACCGCTATAGGGATTTCCTGGGTTTTTTCTGTGGGGCGTATTTGGACTTTCCGCGTGAGAGCGTTCTCTGGCCTTTGGATGGAGATTTACTACTGATCACAGAACCGTGCTTCACTGAAAGATACGCATGACAATCGCAGCTTCTGGCTAATCGCGATTTCGATTTCATTTCGATTTATCGTGCAGCCCTATTTAAAATTTTATTTTTATCTCGTTTATTTTATTTTTCCTTGCAATTTAGTTATCTCATTTGCTGTCTAATATCGTTGGTCTTTAGAAGTTTGACATATGAAAAAAAGAAAAAGAGTAAATCTAATACACTATTTTACTTGTCAAACATCTAAAGGCTAATGATAATAGACAGCAAATGAGATAACTAAATCGCATGGAAAAAATTAAATTCCAAATATCTAATTTATTTTATTAAATAAACAGAAAAAAATAAACAGCTCCACTTCATACATAAATACAGAGTTATATAATGTGTGTGTGTGTATACGTATATACATATATACACATATATATATATATATATATACTGTATATATATATAAAAATAAAACACAAGGGACATCATCTTCTGTGCTGCTGTTGAGCAATCAATCAAGTAGAGAGAGAGACAGCTGTGTGTCTGAACACATTGTACTTAAATTAGCTTAATCGCGATTTTGATTTCATTTCGATTTATCGTGCAGCCCTATTTAAAATTTTATTTAGTTATCTCATTTGCTGTCTAATATCGTTGGTCTTTAGAAGTTTGACATATGAAAAAAAGAAAAAGAGTAAATCTAATACACTATTTTACTTGTCAAACATCTAAAGGCTAATGATAATAGACAGCAAATGAGATAACTAAATCGCATGGAAAAAATAAAATTCCAAAATATTTTATTAAATAAACAGAAAAAAATAAACACAGCTTCACTTCATACATAAATACAGAGTTATATGTGTGTGTGTGTGTGTGTATACGTATATACATATACACACACACACACATATATATATATAAATAAAACACAAGGGACATCATCTTCTGTGCTGCTGTTGAGCAATCAATCAAGTAGAGAGAGACAGCTGTGTGTCTGAACACATTGTACTTAAATTAGCTGAAAGCACAACACTGACATACAGTGACATGCGTTGCTGAAAATGCAACATAGCCAACCAGCCTTGAGTTCTGCACTGGACAGATCATATTAATGTAGATTTTCATATATTATGGAGTGGTAAATTGATGATAATTGCCCAGCCAATTTCCTCGATATCTTACACCTCAATGCACCTTCAGAGTTTGAGTCACAGCAGGCTGTGTAGCTGGATCAACCCTCTGACGTCCACCTCTAATGTGGTTTTTTCCAGTTTCATCCACATTTTTCACCAGAAAACAACCTTTCTAGCCTCAGACTTAATCCTTCAGAGTTAATCATACCATAAAAACATCTGTCAAAACAGATTGTCGAAACAAGTCTCTGTAACAAAACAGACACTGGAAAACATTAATAAGTGTCTCAGTGCTCTCAAGTAAAGGTCACTGAGCTAAACACTACAATACTAACAAAGAATGGAAAAAGACATCTGGCTGAAAACATGTGGACCATAAATGCCTTTAATACAAATACAGAAAAGTACAGATTTAACACCCCAACCTGCCTCATTTAAATATAGTATAAGTCAAATCAGCATATTAGAATGATTTCTGAAGGATCGTGTCACACTGAAGACTGGAGTAATTATGCTAAAAATTCTGATTTGCATCACATGAATAAATTACATTTTACAATATATTCACACAGAAAAGTTATTTTAAATTGTAATAATATTTCACAATATTACTGTTTTTACTGTATTTTTGCTCAAATAAATGCAGTCTTGGTGAGCATAAGACACCTTTCAAAAACAAACAAAAAAAAATATAATAATTCATTATTCCAAATCTATTAATAAATGTTTTATATAAATAATAATATATTTTATGTTAGGTTTTTGAAAGATGTTCCATATATATATATATATATATATATGTGTGTGTGTGTGTGTGTGTGTGTGTGTGTGTGTGTACACATATAATATATACAGGTGCATCTCAAAAAATTTGAATATCATGGGAAAAGTTCTTTATTTCTTGTAATTTAATTCAAAAAAGCTAACTTTCTTATAATCTAGATTCATTGCACACAAACTGAAATATTTTTAAGAGTTTTTTTGTTTTAATTCTGATGGTTACGACTTACAGCTTAGGAAAATTAAATTCAGTATCTCAAAAAATTAGAATATATTCTCAAAGATCAATCAAAAAAAGATTTACAAAACAGAAATGTTCAAGATCTCCAAAGTAGGTTTAATTATGCACTCAATACTTGGTTGGGGCTCCTTTTGCACAAATTACTGCTTCAATGCGGCGTGGCATGGAGGCGATGGCGGCGTGGCACTGCTGAGGCGTTACTGAAGCCCAGGTTGCTTTGATAGCGGCCTTCAGCTCGTCTGTATTGTTTGGTCAGATGTTACTTATCTTCCTCTTGACAATACCCCATAGATCCTCTATGGGGTTCAGGTCGGGCGAGTTGGCTGGCCAAGCAAGCACAGTAATATCAGGGGCAGCAAACCAGTTAGAAGTAGTTTTGGCACTGTGGGCAGGTGCTAAGTCCTGCTGCAAAATGAAATCAGCATCTCCAAAAAGCTTGTCAGCAGAAGGAAGCATGAAGTACTCTAAAATCTCCTGGTAGACTGCTGCATTGACTATCCTCTATGGGGTTCAGCTCAGGCGAGTTGGCTGGCCAAGCAAGCACAGTAATATCAGGGGCAGCAAGAGTCCTACTAAGTCCTACTGCAAAATTAAAAAAGCATCTCCAAAAAGCTTGTCAGCAGAAGGAAGCATGAAGTACTCTAAAATCTCCTGGTAGACTGCTGCATTGACTTTGAGTGAGTGAGTGAGTGACGTGACGTGTGGCCAAATATGGTGACCCATACTCGGAATTAGTGCTCTGCATTTATCCCATCCAAAGTGCACACACACACCGTGAACACACACCCGGTGCACCCGGAGTTTTGGACTTGATAAAACACAATAGACCAACACTAGCAGACGTCACGGCAGCCCAAATCATCACTGACTTCGGTAACTTCACACTGGTCTTCAAGCAGCTTGGATTCTGTGCCTCTCCAGTCTTCCTCCAGACTGACTTTGAGTGAGTGAGTGACGTGACGTGTGGCCAAGTATGGTGACCCATACTCGGAATTAGTGTTCTGCATTTATCCCATCCAAAGTGCACACACACACAGCAGTGAACACACACACACACCGTGAACACACACCCGGCGCACCCGGAGCTTTGGACTTGATAAAACACAATAGACCAACACTAGCAGACGTCACGGCAGCCCAAATCAACACTGACTTCGGTAACTTCACACTGGTCTTCAAGCAGCTTGGATTCTGTGCCTCTCCAGTCTTCCTCCAGACATTGATTTCCAAATGAAATGCAAAATTTACTTTTATCTGAAAAGAGCACTGTGGACCACTGAGCAACAGTCCAGTTCTTTTTCTCCTTAGCCCAGGTAAGATGCTTCTGACATTGTTTCTGGTTCAGGAGTGGCTTAGTTCTAGGAATTTGACAGCTGTAGCCCATTTCCTGAAGACGTCTGAGCGTGGTGACTCTTGATGCACTGACTCCAGCTTCAGTCCACTCCTTGTGAAGCTCTCCCAAGTTCTTGAATTGGCTTTTCCTGACAATCTGCCCAAGGCTGCGGTCATTCCGGTTGCTTGTGCACCTTTTCCTACCACACTTTTTCCTTCCAGTCAACTTTCTATGAACATATTTCGATACAGCACTCTGTGAACAGCCAGCCCTTTCAGTGATGACCTTCTGTGGCTTACACTCCTTGTGGAGGGTGTCGATGATCAAGTAGGTAGTCTTCCCCATAAATGTGGTTCTAAACTAGCCCAGGAGGTACCCAGTATTTATACTCAAAATGAATCGAACTGATCAAGCTCAAAATGCAATATGTATTCATTTTTAGAGACACTGAATTTTTTATTTTCCTAAGCTGCAAGTCGTAATTATCAATATTAAAACAAAAAAAACTCTTGAAATATTTCAGTTTGTGTGCAATGAATCTAGAATATAAGAAAGTTTGCTTTTTTTTAATTAAATTACAAAAAATAAAGAACTTTTCCATGATATTTGAATTTTTTTGATGCACCAGTATATATGAATAATAAATGAATAATATATATATACACATATATATATATATATACGTATATGAATATATACAGTGGGTACGGAAAGTATTCAGACCCCCTTAAATTTTTCACTCTGTTATATTGCAGCCATTTGCTAAAATCATTTAAGTTAATTTTTTTTCCTCATTAATGTACACACAGCACCCCATATTGACAGAAAAACACAGAATTGTTGACATTTTTGCAGATTTATTAAAAAAGAAAAACTGAAATAACACATGGTCCTAAGTATTCAGACCCTTTGCTCAGTATTTAGTAGAAGCACCCTTTTGATCGAATAACTCAGGTGCTGTCCATTTCTTCTGATCATCCTTGAGATGGTTCTACACCTTCATTTGAGTCCAGCTGTGTTTGATTATACTGATTGGACTTGATTAGGAAAGCCACACACCTGTCTATATAAGACCTTACAGCTCACAGTGCATGTCAGAGCAAATGAGAATCATGAGGTCAAAGGAACTGCCTGAAGAGCTCAGAGACAGAATTGTGGCAAGGCACAGATCTGGCCA
>NW_015505198.1:1538735-1566491 GCF_001515645.1 Sinocyclocheilus grahami | reverse complement strand
GTATCGCTCGAGTACGAGAGTGATATTGCGTTTATACAACAGTTTGACAGAACGTGTGTAATTAAACAAGAAACAACGGAGTGCCTAATAAAACCCTCTTTTGTGCGGAACTACTTCCTTCCGCCACGGATTCAAAGCTCAAGTTGACAGTTAAATATACGTAACTTTTAGAATTCGTATCAAGGGCATGTGCTGCTTCAGTTAGGTTATTAGTGAGAAATAATGAGGTTATAAGAGAGAAACAATGCGGCAAGACGTGCATCCAAATGAGAAAGAGAGACCGCGAAGCTTGATGTTTCTTCTTATATTAACGTTCTCTACGATTAGCTCAGTGAATAATAAAAAAAAAAAACACCTGGCTAGAACAAGCTGATTGATACAAAAATGTGAAAGGGCGTTCCTGTAGCGATACCAATACAATATCTCACGGTTTTCAACCAATCAGATTTGAGAACCAGAATGAACTGTTGTGTGTGTATATATCTATCTATCTATCTATCTATATATATATAGTGTATATAAATAATATTATATGACAACTAATGACAGCTATAGTTTATTACAATGAGGGATTTTATTATTATTATTAATAAAAATATATTTAATATAAACATTATACAGTTTTATACATTTTACATAAACATTGTCTACAGTTTTTCATTTTCCATTTAAACATTTCTTTGACTTTAGTTCAATGAGAATATAAAGAAAATGATTTAATTTTAGGGGGAAAAAGTTATAATGCCATGCTGCCATATTTTACTCACATAAACAAAAATATATTTATTATATTTCTTGCTTTCCTGTGTCAAGAGCAAACCTCAGTAACCTCAAGGGGTGGATAGAGTTCAAACGCGGTACTAAACCAGATGTGTTTGGGTATTCAGGTAGCTAGACAACGAACATGTTCATAACATCTGGCGCCCTCAGCAAAATGGGTTTCAAACATCATGACCTCAGAGAAAACGGACTAACTAGACTTGCCTCGTCTGCTTTCATGACAGGATATGATAAACAGCTCATTAAGGAGAGTCAGAAATATTTCTCATGGCGTACAAAATAATTACAAACGCTCTGCATTTGATCGGAGCGGCTCACGTGCCTCGCAGCACATTTACACAAGAAACGCAACACGTACGAGGTCAAGAAACACAAACGCTCCCACACAGCGGTCTTCAGTGAAGGATGAGGTGTCACGCTTGGAGAGAAGCACTATTCTGATCTTCCTCATTCTCTCCAACTCAAGTTTATCCCATCAGTGCTTTTTCTCGGTTACGTAACGCCACCTCTTCCGCCCACCTCTCCGCTGCAGCTCTCAATGGAAGGCACACCAACACAGAGCCACGAGCAGGACTCACATTATAACCACATGGCACACTAAACACCACACACATCGAATGGCAACCTAAAATCTGCACTTCCCTTCTCTCTCTGAGGCGTCCTTCCTCTTCCTCTGTCTATCCTTCATCTTTTCAATCAGATCTCTGACCTTTCAGCTGAGGTGTTGCACAGGGGATCAGCACAATATAACATGATACATCAAAAATGAATTATTGCAGGAAAAAAACATATACGGTATCTGCAACGGTCCACAACCGGACACCTCGAAATAAGTAATAATTATTTTGAAAAGAAACACAATTAACCTTTTGCACTAGCATTTGACACTACATTTATATTGTTAGGAAAGGTTACTTGCAACAAAAACAGCCAAATATGTTTTCACTTTTTTGACATTTTTACCATCTCTCTGACCTTTAGAGCTAAATGTGTTGTTTGCTAACGCACTTTTATGATTTATTTTATGAAATTGCTGACAGATATACATTTACCTTTTAAAAAGATTTATTTAAATTATCATTTGTATAAGATATAACAATAACAATAATACCAAAATATTATTTTATATTATAAATAAATGTTTATTATTATTTTATTTAAATGTATAATGTAAAATTGTAATATAATATTAATGCATTTTAGTATATATATAAATATTAATACATTATTATATTACAATTATATGAATATATATTAGTGTTGCCATTTTCAAATTTCATGTATATATATTTTCAAATATTTTTCCCATCAAACAAAAAATAATATTTTTAGAACCTGTCATTTTCATAACAATTAATCATATTTTTCTAAATATATTACATATAGTGACATATATTCCTAGATATCTATTTTTTACACTAAAGTAATATGAGATTTGTGCATTGTTAAAAAAAAATAAAAATTTAAATGTGAAAAAAGCACATTTTCCTAAATCCTAATTATTTTAACAGCCTTTTTATGTATTATAGCACAAAAATGACAACGTTGATTTTTTAAATAAGCATAAAAACAAGCAGTGCCATGATGTACAATTTAAACAATATATCTCTTTTTTATTAAAGTAATAAAATTAGATTTGTGCATTACATTAATGATAAAAAAAATTGAACAAAAATCCTAAAAACTGGCTTTATTTTCCTCAAGCAAATATTTAATGCATATATTTTTCATTTATTCTTTATTCAAAGAAAATAAACAATATTTATATAATCTATTGTCATTTTTTTCATGACAATTAAGCACAATGCACAACTATTTTTCACTGTATTATAGTAAAAATATTATAGTGATAAAATGATTACAATCAGCATAAATCATATATTTTTCTTACATTAACGTAATGGAATGAGGTTTGTTTTTTAGATTTAATGTTAATAAAAAATATGAAAAATTGAAATAGTCCTAAAAATTAGCTTTATTTTCTAAAATATAATAAAACAAAATTTTTGAGGCAAAATATGACCTAGATAGGTTTTGTGAGATTCTTATATAACATTTATATATAATATTTTTATATTATGACATATTATAAATTTTTTTTATAAATTAAAAAAAATCCCTTTTGGTGACATATCACAGGAAAAGCTTTGGGACGGTCCACTGGCTGTACTGTAAGCTCACTGGACACTCTCCTGAGGTCAAGCTGACCCTCTGTTGCTGTGAAACACAATCTCTCCCACACAAGCTCTCCGGAGGAGTGTCTGAAGAGACAACGCCAACGTTAGCACCGTCGATTCTTCTCGTTTCCACCCACCCACGCGCCCACTAACACACACTCGCTCTCACTCTATTGTGCCAGCACCAACACGCTCACCCCCATTTCCACATCACAGCATTGTGATAAAGATGGTACGAGCAGCATCCGTGCTCTGTGGGACAAGCTATAGATATCACTGCTTCACTCTGACACCCAAATGAGGGCTCTGGGCCTTCAGCTATAAAGGATAAGTGTGATCCCAACAGTGCTATGGAACATTTTCTGGTGTGCAAAAATAGCCCAACTTCAGATATTCCACTCATTTGATGGTTGCATTAAAAGACTCAAAGGAATCCTGGAGGCTGGTAAAACAATAATTGTTTTGCTTTCTATGCCTCATGAGCAGATGTAAATTAAAGCCCCAAACACGCAATGGAAGAAATGTTAATGCATTAAGTAATAGAATATGAATTCTTAAAATGTGGCTATGTTATATAACCTCCATTAAAGCAAACATCTGGAGCTCTTATGAATGCATCAAATCTGCAGTCTTAGGCTGAACTCTACCATTTCCCTTGTTCCATTTTAATCAACCACATTAAAAATGTTGTGATACAAGACTATTTCATCTGTAATACTCTTCTTACACAACACAAATTAATACTCTTCTTACACAACCTTAAAAGGGTGGTTCACTGGTTTTTTTTCCAGGCTTGATTGTGTTTATGGGATAATAATTTGGGCACATAATTTACCTTTATTCCACACCTCTCTGTCCCTTCTCTGAGAAACGGGCTGATCTTTTCCTGTTTTTTTAAAGCCCCGCCCTCAGAAATAGGCGATGGGCTCTGATTGGTTAGCTAGCCCAGTGTGTTGTGATTGGCTAAACCGCCACTAGTGCGTGTCTAAACGTCCCGCCCCTCACCTCAGCGGCATGTGCTCCGGTTGTATCGTAAACAAAGGCGTCGTTAATATCGCTTATCAATTTGAGCCCGATTGAGAAGCAGAGGATATTATTGAAGAGGATCGTGCAGAACCTGTTCAAGCACGGCTTTTAATGGTAGGTTCTATGTTTTTTGCTTGTTGCTTTTGTTTGTTTAGCTTTTAATATATGGTTTTATCCTGATTAAAGCTTTAATACAGTACGGCAACTGCACGCGCGTCCATGTTTAACGCGTCTCATAGGAATGTGAAAATAAGTGTATAATTGTAACAGTTCATTGTTGGAGCTGAGCTGAATGAGAGAGAGAGAGAGATGCAGAGCATGTGTAGAGCAGGGGAACGTGAGGAACAGTATTGAGAACTGCTGGTTTAGAACATTGATTTTGAAACTTGTGAATCCATTAGAATCGTTAGAAGACAGAATCGCGATTCATATATGAATAGATTTTCACGTGCACCCCTAGTTTTCTCTTCCTCTTCTCTAAAGCAGAGCAGGCCTTGCCCCCTTTTCCCGAGGGCGGGGTTTATCTGGGTTTGTGATGTCACGAACCCGGGAAGTACCTCGTTGTAGTCTCTACCAGCCGTTTTTGTAGGCATTAAACTGCCAGAATTTTAAAAGACGATATTGCAAACGAACAGCGCGCATCTGAAGTGTCTCTGAAGGAAATAATGCATTATTTATCGGCTTTAAGATATCGGCCAAATTTTCTTATCAGGCCGATACCGATAACAGAAAAAATTAGCATTTATCGGCCGATACCGATATGGTGGCCGATATATCGTGCATCCCTATTACACACTAATGTTAAAAAAGTGAAATCGCAATCAACCACCCCTTTAAATGAAAAGATTATGCTGAATAAAAATAATAGTAATAATAGTAATAAATAAAATAAAAATAAGTAAAGAATAAAAAGAGTAAAATAATCTAATTCCTTTAAAAAAATTAAATAAAAAAGTAAAAATAAAACAGAACAATTTAAATAAATAAATAAAATAAAATATGACCAAAAGACTGCAAATCTGTAGTTGATATCAATTACATTTTTACATTTTCTGGGGGGAAAAGTGGGCAGTGGTTGTTTATACACAATAAAATAAAAGATTATGCTAAAAATAAAATAAAATAAAATACTGCAAATCTGTACTTGACCAATTACATTTTTACATTTTCTGGAAAAAAAATAAGTGGTGGTTGTTTATACACAATAAAATAAAAGATAATGCTAAAAATTAAATAAAATAAAATAGAAAACTGCAAATCTGTACTTGACATCAATTACATTTTTACATTTTCTGGAAAAAAAATAAGTGGTGGTTGTTTATACACAATAAAATAAAAGATAATGCTAAAAATTAAATAAAATAAAATAGAAAACTGCAAATCTGTACTTGACATCAATTACATTTTTACATTTTCTGGAAAAAAAATAAGTGGTGGTTGTTTATACACAATAAAATAAAAGATAATGCTAAAAATTAAATAAAATAAAATAGAAAACTGCAAATCTGTACTTGACATCAATTACATTTTTACATTTTCTGGAAAAAAAATAAGTGGTGGTTGTTTATACACAATAAAATAAAAGATGATGCTAAAAATAAAATAAAATAAAATAGAATACTGCAAATCTGTAGTTGACATTAATTACATTTTTACACTTTCTGGAAACAAATTAAGTGGTGGTTGTTTATACACAAAATAAAAGATTATGCTAAAAATAAAATAAAATAAAATAGAATACTGCAAATCTGTAGTTGCCATCAATTACATTTTTACACTTTCTGGAAACAAATTAAGTGGTGGTTGTTTATACACAAAATAAAAGATTATGCTAAAAATAAAATAAAATAATTTAGAAAACTGCAAATCTGTAGTTGACATCAATTACATTTTTACATTTTCTGGAAACAAATTAAGTGGTGGTTGTTTATACACAATAAAATAAAAGATTATGCTAAAAAAAATATATATATAAAAAATAAATAAAATAAAAAAATAAAATGGTTGCTTACTAGTTAAGGAGTCAAAAAGGGGCCACTTTCAAGTTTCAGCCTGAATTTCACTAGTTTTATCGTCGAGCAGGTGAAAATAGTTAGCGATATGTTTCGAAGTGTAATATTGTGGGTTAAATGTCTGTTCAAATCATTATTAGCAATCATCAGTCATTAACTGGAGCTTTAGAGGTGAAGGCAATGCCCTCCATTTTCACATTCTTCCTTTTCTAACAGGTAAGCGCTTTTGGGTTGATTTTTATTTTACAGTGAGAGGATGAGGAAAGGAAGTGCATAATGTATTTGTAAAAGCTCAAGGCAGGCGTTGCTGAATGTAGTGTTTCTCCTGCCAACTTCCCGCATCGCTGAAGCAGCGTCCATTCATTCCAACTGCTACTAGTGAAAAACATCACCGCAGAGGCAGGGACACTCATCAGAAAGAGAGAGAGACACGCAGAATGCTGACACAAGACAAGCTGCATTTTATTTTTTCCTCTGTTTTGTGAAAGATGACAGACGGATATTCTAGTCTGCATGTTTGGGAATATAAAACACACTCAATAAATAAGGTTACAGTTTATTAGCTTTGAATGAATTCCATCTACTGATTGTGGGTCGTCTTTGTCTTTTAGCAAGGATACTTGATGATGGTTCTTCAGTTTATGTCATCGTTTCATTTGTCAGAGTTTAAAAAGCCCATAAAATCAAAACTGGAGATTTGTGGCTTCAACTTCATGTACTTTGAGGTATGTGAGACCATCCAATCTTCCACTACTAAGTCAACAATCCATGGTGCCCTACAAAGAGTGCAAACCAGCGAGCCTCTGGATATTTAACAGAACACTTGACCCACCAAGATACTCTTGACCCTTTACAATCTGCCTTTCCACAGATAATTGTCTGTGTTGAGCGCCGTTCTTTTTTTCAGCATCACACTGACCTCTTTTAATGTATTCTTTTACATTCACCGATTAACATCTTTAATTAAGCACCGATTAATGGAATATATTTCACTGCCTAGCATAAGAGACAAATTATACAATAGTGATTATAAAATCCATTATGTCATTTCAAAATATACAGTCCCTCAAACAGAATTTATTTGATTTAGACTAGAATATTCTATGCAACTAGATTATAATTTCTGAAGATGCTTGTGTTCAAAATGATTGTAGCCATGAGAGTTTTTTGGGTGCTGGGATAAAAATAAAAATAAAATAAAAAGTAGTTTTGGTATAAAGTGTTACTAAAGTATTACTAAATGATTGTTAAGGTAAAGAAAAAAATAAAGTAAGATTAAAAAAAAATAATAATAAAACCAATAATAAAAATTAAAAATTAAATAAAAATAAAACCAAATAATAAAATAAAATAAACAATATATAGTAAATAAATAAAGTGGGTTGCTCTGGGTGAAGCTAAATGTTGCTAAGGTATGGAAAAATTACAAAAAATTTTTTTTTAAAGATCCTTAAAATAAAATAAAAAAATAAGATGAAATAATAAAATACAATAAAATAAAATAGGTGGTATTACTAAATAGTTGCTAAGGTAAAGAAAAAATAAAGTAAGATTAAAAAAGATAAAATAAAATAAAGATTCATTAAAATAGAATAAAATAAAATAAAATAACCAAAGTGAAAACAGTCCCTGTCTCTATGATATCATGGTCTCTTTATATATGGCATGAGTCGCTCATTCAACACAAGTCATATGATTTGCACCATCATTCATGTCTGTTGCACAAACAACTCAGGATAAGTTTTAATATTTGGCCGAACACAAAAAATGTGCAATAATACTAGAAATGCCAGCTTCTGCAAACGCTGCTAATTGCAAACATTCCTTACGGAGGGAAAAATCTGTTTGACTGTAGGGTTGGGTCGATAGTCGATGCCATCGTCCATCGCCGATGGCTGACAGACATCACGATGTTAAGCTGACATCGTGAAACCCCCACCCCCCACCCCTCCCGCAATCCGCCGCATCCCAGTTCCGTGTTCGGAAAGGAAATTAAGTGTACTACAAAAACCCTAAAGGGAATGAATAGCCTACAAGATGGGAGGATAAAAAAATATTTCAATACTTTCTCACAATTGTATCGTTGGGTAAGTATAGGCGACTGTATATAAATTGCAGGCATCAGGGAGCCTCTACTGAAACCGCTTTTGATTGCGCAACCTCATTTTACTTTCACTTTTGAGATTCGCGATCACAAGGACTCTATACTATGGAGCGGCAGCACTTACCACACATTTGACAAGATTAGATGTTTGTCATTGGTGCTCAGGATCTCCAAATCATTCGCCATCGTCCTATCAGACATTTCTCCTTACTCTGTGTATGTGGTAAGTGAACTTTCATGTACTGTAATGTAACAGGCTACCGCTAGCAAGCGGCTAACCTTTTAGTGGCTCAGTATAACGAGTTATTTGTTTCACCCCCCCCCCATCACGATGTTTCACTGCAGACATCGTCCGATGCCAATTTGGCAGACATCGCCCAACCCTGCCTGACTGGCTAATGATTTATATCAGCCGGCCAAGAAAACCAACTTATCTAATTAGTGCACACTCGACTAGATCAAATGTTGATTGATAAAGCGCTCTAAAGCCATAAATGACAGAAAATCGGAGACGGATGACAGCGGTGTGCCTCGCTCTGCCTCCAAACGCCATGCACATCAGCAATGCAGCTCTCTTAATGACCTTCTTGTAACAACGTCTCCATAGTAACAGCTTCCTTAAACAGGGTACCATCAGAAACTTCATTCATATTTATGATGGCAAACATATCACTTGGCTCATTCGCACGTAACCGCCGGGATACAATTTTGCGAGTTTGAAAAATCCCCCCCTTCATCTAGAAGTTGTTGATTTGTGTTTGCCTCTCATCGTGTTTTTTTGTGTTTGCTGATCATGTTTTTTTGCCGGCAGGTATTCTTATGTAACATGTTATTCTGCATTTTCTAAACTTGACACACTGGTGATCAGCGCTAGAGAAAGACTGAAAGCAACCAATCTGATATTTTCTGAGCCAATTTGTAACAAGTTTTCAAGGCAAAATTATTTCTCTTGGCTTTTTGTCAATGCGAAACATGAAGAACGAGCAAAAAACTAATTAAAACTCTTGCTTTTTTAATATAATGAGGCTGTACTGGATTAGTAAGCAAATCTTTCAGTAATGCATTTTAAAACAAATTTTCAACAGAATGACAACATATTTAATTTTGTTTTCGGAGCAAAAAATTATGAACACCAAGACACCAAGTAAAATGTCGTTCAGTATAACAATAGTTAATATACCAAAAATCTTGTTTTAAAAAAAAAATCTAATTAATTGCCATTTTAAATCTTTCAAGATCTTTGTCACCATTCTTTAAACCACTAGGTTTTACACATTTGTCAGCAAGTTTTTTACCATTTCAAATATAATAAAATTTTGTACAATCACTATGTCAGAATAAGTAAGTTGTTTCATTTTTACATAAATGGATCTGTTACACTGAATGATGATGGAACATTATTTCACCAATATTTTGACATTTTATTTTCACAAAAGTTATTTGAAACATGAAAGTAGATGCTTTTTTAAAGGGGTGGTTGACTGCTTTTTTTCTTGGCTTGATTGTGTTTATGGGGTGCAGTGTAACATTTTTATGCTTTATTTTTTTTTAAACGCCTTGTTTTTCATATATTTTACCTTTATTGTAAGCCGCTGTCTCCATTGTCATTTGAACAGCCGGTTGCCTTCCTGTTTCTGTGACACCACTCCCTCAGAAATACGCAATGCGCTCAGATTGGTTAGCTGGCCCAGTTTGTTGTGATTCGTTAACCGTGTACTACACGTTGTCTGGGAACTTCTCTAAAGCCTTGCAACATGGCCCCGCCCCCTTTTTTTTGCATGTTCACGGGGGCAGAGTTTATGTAAATTTCTGGGTTTGTGACGTAACGAACCCGGGAAGTAACTCGTTGTAGTCCCTACCAGCCGTTTTTGTAGGCATTAAACTGCCAGCATTTTAAAAGACGATATCTCCGTTTGCATTGAACTTTCAGCTTCGTAACTTTGCAGACATTGTTTATGCTCAAACAGCAACATTACAAACTAACTAACATTTAAAAAGTGAAATCGCAATCAACCCCCCCTTTAAGTGTATAAAATCACTTTTGTTTATTTAAATTGATGCGGTCACCAAAATGCGATGTTTCATCTTTGAACCAAATACATATTTTCAATTATATATAAAATATATAATGTGTATTAAGCCAAAATAAAAGTTTAAAACAAAAATAATAAAAATCAAATATAATTATTGCAACTATAATTATTATTTTATTTAAATAAATACACATACATACATTATTTAATTGGAATTTAACTGAATAAAAACGATCTATAGTATAGGGAATTCTTAATATATTTATATATATATAATAAAAAAATAAACATTTTAAACATTTACTGTAGATTTGTATTTACATACACACACCGGCCCCTCTATCAGGCAACTGGAACTCACCCAACATTAAGAGTTGGGGGAACACAGGAAACATACAGCAATTCCCTCAAGAGCAGATTTGGTCCCCTGGTCTCAGTCCAGCCTCCTAAAGCTAAATTCTGACAAAAACTAGACACAGAATGACCTCAGATAAGCACTGATCTGCATCTTCAACTCCCAACAGAGCGGTCACCCAAAGTGCCAAGCAGAGCTGCTTTCCTGGAAAAAAGGATTGTAGGAAACCTAAAAATACACATCAGCTGTGGGACAAGAGAGAGACCCCAGTAAACTGTGACACTGCATGGGAATGTCAGGATTTCCATATTCACAGGGAAGAGCAGATGTGTTGAATCATGGGATTACTGAGATATCTGCACCAGTTGTAGAGAGCAGCACATAGATGCTAGTGCAGAATTAACTAATTAACCAAAAACATCTCTGAATGCACAATTAATCGAGACTAGATAGGTCATCAGGCATTATGTCAACAAATGTTGATTCTGTATCATAACATTCAATATTAGATAAGTGTGGATTTTTATTTATCTAAAAATGGGACAAAAATCCATATTTCATACTGTAGATTATAATGTAGTTATGCCCAAATTCACTTATTTGACACTGATAAAAACTACTGAATTTAGCTTTTTAATGTTTTACTTATTTATAGTAATTTTTAAAAAACATGGACAAATTAATAAAATTGTATACATTTTAATAAATAATAAAAATTTATAATTTTTTAAATAAATAATATCATAAATAATAAAATAAGACAAACAAATATGCATTTTTAATAAGTCGTCATCAAAAATGACAATGTAAGCCTGTAAATAAATATCTGTAAGGTAACAAAGCAAATCCCACCATTAAATAATGTTTGTCAAGCTTTCTTTCATACAGAAACATTGTAATTGGTTATGTGACCATTTCCCACCCACTCAGCAACCCTATTATTCAATAAAACAGGATGTTTTTGCTACTGTACCTTTAAAACGTCTGTATGTAAATAACCTAAATAAACTTCTAAAGAGTAAGAAAAATACTGTTTGCCATGATAAAATTTGCCCAAGCAACAATTCAACAAAAAAAATCCCACAACTACTCAAGGTCACATTCATAAAACTACTGAAAAAAAATTGCTTTTTTTTTTTTTTACGGTATACTGCCAAAGAAACAAAACCGAACTGAACATCTCTTTGAAACTAGGACAAAAAGAGAAGGAAAAAAACTGTGGCCTTAAAATTCACACAATCACAGACAAAGAGAAGAAGGACAATGAGTGAATTCACAGTGAGGTGCCAAGCGTTGTTCCTTCAGCTCCAGCTGGTTCTGCCAAAGGACACCTATTCTCCTGCTGCCGTCTGCGAGGAAAACCAAGGGGAGAAGCACCTCCAAATCACTTCACAAATATGGCCTCTGACCAAAGACGACGGAGTGGTTGCAAAAAGATAGTTTAGTGCAATATGGGGGGCTTACACAATAACGCGCGGCCTGTTGCACCATGGCGGCTTTCCAAACCCAGGCTTACGATTATAAAAATCTGGGCATATTTTGGCTCGATGTGTGCTCGTGAAGAGGATCCATTCATGTAGGCTCAGTTGCGTGATAAACGAATGAATCCTCTTTAATGCAATATCTTACAAAACGATCGGTTTTGAAGCACATTTGTGTTTAGTGCTGAAGGCGGACACCCACAGTCATCAGCAAAAGCTGTAAACTAACCGAGCCAACACTTCACTCCTGAGGCCTCCGCTCCACCCCCATGTGACACCCACAAAACAGCTCTTGGAAAGTTAGATTTTACAATCTTTACAACCCGGCGAAACCGGCCGCTAAATCGCATTAAGCAAAGATGGATTATTCTCACTCATCCAGCCCCAGAATTTTCAGGGGAAGTATTTTAGCTGAGGTGGGTTAAATGGATTTTCTTTCAACTATTTGAAAGAATCATCGAGATTTGCAAAGAGGTTAAATGGATTAGTTAATGGTCCTGCTTTTTTTTTTTTTTTATCTCAAACCTGTAAAATAGTTAAAATGCAAGCGGTCTCTTTGTGTCAAAGGCTCAACCTCTGTATAACCTTGGCATTTTCAAGGTTCGGATACTGACAGGTGTAGTTATGCAGGAACCAGGCTTGTGCTTAACATGATAACCCAATCAGAGATAGTATGCACATAAGATAAACTTACAATACCTGGTCTTATGTAAACAGTGACCTCCCACAGTCGGTATATGAAATATAGGCTAAACTAACATGAAACTGACTGAAACACTGAACAGATACAGAAAGCTACTACAACTAACAATATCAATGTCAAGGAAGCTACTTCTAAACTGTAGTTCATCAAGCTACGAAACTAATCATATTTAGTTAGCTACTTTTTGTTAGCAGCATGTAACATTTTTAAATCTATAACTATTCAATGATATGAATTATAATTTAAACAAAGCATTTCTGACACAAAACAAGGGATCTGAATGAATTAATGAATGATTGAATGAATGAATGAATGAACGAACATTTCAATCTCACTTACTGTGACATCTTGAATTTACACTAAATACAACTACAATATAATATAACACAACAATATAACATAAGATACATTAACCAAAGTAACATATGAGAAAGAGATCCATTTAGAATGAATCATTATACTATAATGAATCAGGCTTTCCAATGCTTCATATGAGAAAGAGATCTGTTCAAGGGTGAACCGATTCACTTAAATCAATCTGACTTTCCAATGCTTCATATGAGAGAGAACAGTTTAGAATGAACCGATTTAATGAATCAGATTTTCCAATACTTCATATGAGAGATAGAACTGTTTAGGATGAACCGATTCACTAAAACGAATCAGATTTTCCAATGCTTCACGTGAGAGATAGAACTGTTTAGGACGAACCGATTCACTAAAATGAATCAGATTTTCCAATGCTTCATACAAGAGCTAGAGAGAACAGTACAGAATGAACATTCACTAAAATGAATCAAACTTTCCAGTGCATCATATGAGAGAGAGAACTATTTAGAATGAAATGATTCACTATAATAAATTAGTCTTTCCAATGCATCATATGAGAGAGAACCGTTTAGAATGAACCAATTCACTATAATAAATCAGACTTTCCAATGCTTCATATGAAAGACAGAACCATTTAGAATGACCCAAATCACTAAAATGACTCAGACTTCCCAACGCTTTACATGAGAGAGAGAACTTTTCAGGATGAACCGATTCACTATAATGAAGCAGACTTTCCAACGCTATGATAGACAGAACCATTTGGAATCAACCAAATCACTATATAAAAAGAGAACCGTTTAAGATAAACTGATTCACTCAAATGAATCAGACTCTCCAGCACTATGTATAAGAGAGAGATCTGAGTGTGTTCAATTACCTCAGCTCACTTAACAGTTAACCACTAGAAAGTGTAGCTTGTAAAAGGAATTTTGCAAAAACTCTTTTCAACAGAAAACCCTATGGACTAGGCATCATTACAGGTAGTTATGAATGAATCACCCTAAACAGGTGATTCTTTTGCACACAAGAGTATCACTTTACACTAGTGCTTCTAATGGTCTAGGGGCCTTTGCTTCAAAACCCAAGTGCGCATGGGAAAAACGTGTGTATGTATGTGTGACAAGAGCCAAAAGCGACAGCCGAGCGCTCGGTACTCCAAACAGATCCATCAAACCATGAGGAAAACAAGCTGAGCTGAGTTTACTAACACAACCTAGACTCAACGCACACTTCCTGCCTCAAGCAGAGACAAGTAGGTAAAGAGCTGCTTCCCGAGCCAAAAAAGGATGTCCTTGAAAGTTGACTGACGTATTAGCGAAAAACTGTGACACGGCCTTGTTCTAGAATTGCCATTAATAAATTCAATTTAACTTGTGCAGGTCTGAAGTCCCCGAACAGGACGTGCGACTCCAATTAGCCGTTCGGTGTAGGAGCTGTAGGCAGTGACGATATATGCTCAACGGCACATGCTGTGGAACTACTCTACATCCTGCTCCCACATATGGCGCGCGTTCCATTTCTCCAAGACCGTACTAACGCTGGGGGATGGGGGTGTATCCACGAAGAGAAGCCAGAACAGTATGAATATCCCTTCCGGACTGTACGGCAGTCATGCCCTTGTGGTTCAGCCTGCGTCACGGGGATCTGCATCCAACCAGGTGGCGCCGGCCGTGGGGCAAACCGGGGGTCCTGTTGGCATACGCCTGGATTATCCCAAAGGAATGAAAAGCCTGTGTCACTGTAAGCATGTGTAGAAACAAATAAGATGGTCTCCACTGTGTTGTGTGTGTTTGTTTGAATGCGTCGGTCCTAACAGCGAGGAGAACCAGGGTCTTTGGCAGGCTTCAGTCCCTGCTCTCCAAACCCTCCTCTCATGTCACAGACCATCTGCTACTCAGCAGCCACGCTGGCGCCGGAGATGAGGCGTACCGTTCTGGTCCAGATGCCTATTCGCCTGTACTTACAGAAAGTCAGATCCATCACCTCCGTAACTTGGTGAGAAGATCGCAGATCAGCATCATATCCTATGCTCAAAATAGCTTTGCAGAATTCCTGAAGAAACTACAACAGTTGCAATCAAATCTAACATCATGTTTCAGGGTGTATATTCCAGGATCAAGCTGAATTGACAGCATTTATGATTACCACAAAAATGAATTTCCACCTGTCCCTTCTGGTTTACAGTGAGACACTTACAATGCAAATGAATGTGGCCGATCGGTAAATGTTAAAACGCATTAAAAACCACAATACTTGTATAATATGCTTGATAACATGACTTTAGTGAATAATGGCTTACTAACCTTTTTTGTGAAGAGTTAAATTCAACTTTACAACAGTCCCCATGACACGCTACACCATAAACCCTAAAACGACTGTAAAAGTACTGATTTAAAGATTTTTAAGGCTTTACAGTAGGCCTGTCACGATAACATCTTTTTGTTGCGCGATATATTGTCCCAGAAATAATTACGATAAGCGATATTAGTCATTTTAAAGTCAATTTTATGCTATTGAATATATAATCATAATGTAACAGCATAAAAATGCAAGAAGGCCAACACACTTCCAAATGACAACAAATGTTTAATTCTTAAGAATATTTAGATCATGGAAATTATGTATCAGAATATTAGACAGCTTAAAAAACTTGAATAAATAGTAAATAAACATTTTCTAACAAAAAGTGCAAAGTAACAAGTAGAAAAATAGAAAAATGCACAAAGAACTTGTATGGAGATTTTTCCCTGACCTTCTTTTCTCTGTAAATTAAGTGTGCACACTATTGCTGAAAAACACAATCACTACTCAGCAGTCAGATGTCTGCATGCACAAAGGCACAGATCCCTAAACAAGATCATATCTGCAGATGAAACTGTTTGTAGAAGCATTTTTTAAATTTGAACTAGCACCTCATGACTACACCACGTTATGTACGATAAGCTGCAAAAGATACAGGCGCAAATGGAATGCAAAAAACATGGTGACATTCATTTTTATCAGAATCAGAATCAGAATTAGCTTTATTCGCCAGGTGTGCAAACACACAAGGAATTTGTTGTGGTTTTTTAAGGTGCTCCTGGTACATACATACATGCATACACATTTGACATGAGAACAGGGAAAAAAAAAAGCAAACAAAAAAAAATACATTTAAATAGTAAAACCTAACAATAAATAATGTGTATGAATCTGGAACAGTAGATTTATGTACAGATTTGTTTATCATTAAGCAAACAAAAAAAAAATACATTTAAATAGTAAAACCTAACAATAAATAATGTGTATGAATCTGGAACAGTAGATTTATGTACAGATTTGTTTATCATTTACTCTATATAGAACTGTATAAATAAAGAGATATGCATATGTATTTACATAATACTTGAGAAAGAGGCATTAATTAAGGATGTAGAATGAATTATGGAAATGATGTAAATTATGTAAATATAATGTGCGATATACTGCGGCACCAAAAAATTATTGAGGTCATGTACATATATTGCACGATAAGTCGATATATTGATTATTGCGACAGGCCTACTTTACAGCTCAAAAATTTGAAGAGAATAATTAGGAGAAGTGCTTTTATACAATTAAACGCTTCACATTTCTGCTTTTAAATCCTCACTTCAATTATAAGTGCCTTACCGTAACCTCAATTTTGTGGTCTATAATCTACACCACAAATGCTGTCGATTGAGCTTAAAGCTCAGCATTTTAAAGGGATAGCTCACCCAAAAATGAAAATTCTGTCATTAATTACTCACCCTCATGTCGTTCCAAACCCGCAAGACATTTGTTCATCTCCAGAACACAAATTAAGATATTTTTGATTAAATCAAAAGCCTCCTGACCCTGCATAGACAGCAACGCAGGTCTTAAAAGCTCTTACGGGTTTGGAACGACATGTGGGTGAGTAATTAAGGACAGAATTTTCATTTTTGGGTGAACTATCCCTTGTATTGAACATGAAATATAAGTAGTAATTTAGCATACAACTTTATCTAAGCAAAGAAACTGCAAAAAATTGCACATTTAGCTACAGCAATACCCTCAAAGGTATGCCTTTATACCTTATCTGTGCCAAAAATGTATATTTTAATATATTAAGGCACTAATATGCACTCATCAGAAGAATAGAAGGTACAAAGACATATTTTTGAGGGTACCATCCCAGTGACAAGCTATTACATCCCTAAAGTTACAATCCTTCTGAAATTGTAGTATATTTCCTACAAGGATAGTCCTCATAGAGCAACTAAAAGTTAGAAATAGAGTTAACAGTCTTGCTCAAGGGTGCAATAGTGATGTTCAGAAAAATATAGTGTATACTCAATAGTTTGGACTACGGAGAATGCGTCTTCCACAGATGACCACAACCAAAACAGAGTCCCCTGGCTGCTTCTTCGCAGCAGAACATGCGTGTTCACTTAGGAATAGCCAAAAAAGGCATGCAAACAAGCGGAGAGAGCACCTTTGTGTAGTGGGAACAAAGGCCTACATTATGTTAAAGAGATAGGCCGTGGCTTCAGAGTTTCCCTGCTATGAAAAGAGCCTCTTTACGAGTAGCTTTTTTACCCCTGACCTCTCGGACTTACGACCTCGGAGGCTCGGAGCTTCCAGAGCGCACTAAGTTCAGGATGGGTTTGAGATGTGACTCCGGAACTTGATGCAGCATCAGAAGCTTTCTGACAAAGAGCTTTTGAGATTAAATCATGTGGAGAATCTTCCTTCACTCGTGGATCTGAAAAATCCATTGGATTCCGACAAAACCGTCCGGAGGCGTTACTCTATTGTTTAGGGTTTTCATTTGATGTCACCACTGTGTCCTGTTCCAAAACCATCTCTTTGGTGAAAAGCTGAAACAGATGCACAGACTGAATGGTGATCACTCGCAATTAACAACAGCCAAAGATGAAAAACCGATGACAGAGAGATATCCGTAAGACAGAGCAGAGGTATATTTCTCATGGATGAATTTGTACATTGGATGAAGAACTTTAAATCGTCCTTAATAAGCTAATTTCCACCTTATTCTTCAAGTAGTCATACTCTCATGACTAAACCACGTTCTGCAAATTCTCATTCAAGTCAAACAAAGAAAAATTATACAAAAAGGGCCTTGGTTGATAATCACTTACGTTTTTAAATACAAACCGAATTACTCTTAGTTTATCCATTCTGTTTTATGCCACTCTGAAGACCATTATTGAGCAATGCATGCATGCTGCTCTTGACTTCTAAAGTACAATTGGTCATGCATTTAACAGCAAACGCACCAAACAATACCAACCAACACTTCTACAGAGAAACCACGTTTCAGCCACAAAATCTTGCTTTTAGTCCCAGAGTGCACCTCTTTTATTTTACAGGAGGCAAATAATCCATCTTTAATGTCTTAAGCACAAGCATCAACATAACAAATTTGAAGAAAGAAAAAAAACAAGATACTGAATAAGCCGTCTGCATGCATTTCTGTCTTTCAGAATTATTGATTATGCGTTCACTTACGAAAATGGGAACAATCAGTTGCGAGCGAACACATAAAACACTGTTCCTCAAGCTCTGAGAAGCAGAGCGAATATCTGAGGTGTTTATTTAAACTCCTGTTCTGTTCTAATCTTCAACAAAGCTATAAGGCTCCAGTTTCTAAGCAACAGGCGCGCTGCAATAACGTAGGACGATCGCAGTAGTATCTGCAGTCCAGACACACAGGTGCATATTCACACGACAGCTTCTTCTGCAAGAGCGTCACAAGCCTTGCTGCAGTCAAAATACCTGTGGAAACTCCCTTGTGATGCAGCACATGCAAAGAAGCGATTGCTTCAGTGCAACATGCAATGTGTCGCATGCAATGCATCACAAGGGAGTCAGTGCATGTATTTTTGGACATGGATTTCTTAGCAGTGTGCATGATGTGCATCAGCTTAACTTAAATGCATGAGTTTGCATTACATGACTCACAACATGACATTTTTGGCAATACGTTCATTTATTCCATAATGACCATCAGCAGGGTGTCAATAATAAAATGTCAAGCTGCATATGTAAACGTCAAACATCTTAATATGATTCCGTTCCAAGAATTTCAGAAGGTTCTACAAGGAACAAGAATGTTGCGCATAGAGATTTGTGCTGCTTATGACAAAACAAAGCATATGCAAATTTCTCAGGCACCAATTTCTTTTCCGGCCCCCTTTTTTGAAAAACCATGCCTTCGGTTAAAGAGGAAGAAACCATTTCTTACATAAAAGCACAAATAATCTGCAGTATTACAAACTAAAACGTCTTAATCATGGTATATGGAGTGGAACTACAAACTGTTGGAATATAATATAAATTTGCACAATAGTTTTATCAGCAAACAGTCATAAAGCCTGTGAAAACAAAATATAACTTACTGAACAAATATTGTGCCATGATACTAACATTTCAGTAGTCAATATCAGTAGAATTTCATTAATTTGATACCACAGCAAAACCAAATATGCTACATATTAAATATTAATAAAATAGATTAAAACAATGGCATGTAGCCTTCAAATATGTATAAGTAAACTTTAGTGAAATCAGTCACTAATAAAACACTTGACATCGCCACATGCAACTATCAAAAGGCGTTTTGTTTTCATGATACAGCATTCATACAGTCTGAATTTTAAAGAGAGTCAACCAAAAAATTAAAAAAAACTATACTCACTCTAATGTTGTTGTAATGAATGCTGGTAACCATTCAGTTGCTGGTAGCCATTGACTTCCACAGTATTTTTTCCTACTAGGGAAATCAATGGCTACCAGCAACTGTTTGGCTATCAATATTCTTTGAAAAATCTTTGTCAACTCATACAGGTTTAGAACAACTTGAAGGCAAGTAAATGACAGAATTTTAATTTCAGGGTGAACTAACCCTTTAACTTCAGCTCCATTTCACTGTGGTTTCATTTAGACCCTGGTGACATTGAATTCAAAATTCTGTAAACACCAGTGAACATCTGCCGAAGGTCGTTCAGATAACGCTGACAAAAAAGAATTAAAGTGAACGGCCACGGCATCGCTGCGGCAGAAATAAAGTCACAAATTTGCTGATATGGCATCAGTTATAACAGCGATGGCAGCATAAAAAAAACTGTTTTCTGAAGCTGTCCCAAAGGACGCTGATGGCTAGAAAGCACTTAGGACAAAATACACCAAATGTTCACAAATTCCGAAACACTCAGATATGAATCAATTACAGCAACATTGCACCGTCCAGAAAATATATGCTAAAGTCACCATGCAGTTGCTCAGCACTGTGTCAAAGATGGCCAATAATCGCAATTCATCCTGTTTGTTATGTGTGAGGTATGACATGCTTTAACTTTCCAGGGTACTGGCATAAAATGGAGGAGGATTATGTAAATACCATGTAAATATTACAACCAAAGGGGCATGACAGGGGTGAAAGACAAGCAAAGAAAACAAATAGCTTTCTGCTATCTTGTGCTTGAGTGTGTAATTGCTTTGATGAATTGCTGATAACCTTTATCGCTGCTAAAAAAAAATACAAAATTAGACAGATTTGTGCTCTCTTACAAAACCTGTTATATCACATTAACTTTGTGTTCTCTAATAACTGAAAATACATAAATAAAACATACAAGAGGACATGACAGATGGAGGCAGATTTTTTATTCCCAAAACACAATGCACTTCGAGCTGAACTGGACTTAAAAACTGGTTGTAAAAGCACGGTTGTAGCTCCTCTAGTCAAGGTTACATCAGATTGTTGACTAGTTTCCAAACCATTTAGCATAGACCTGAACCAGTAATGATAATGGACTGTTGCTATTCTAGTGGATGACGGTGTTTGGAATAAAAAGTTGTGTGCTATTTTTGAAGAAATAAAAAAACAGCATGTGAAACAAAATGCATTATGCAAGAAACAAATCAATTTACACAATTATTTTTCCCTCTACATTGCAAGGATAGGCCTAATTCAGGGACTTTTTTTAATCAATCACTTTATTTATTTATTCATTCATTCATTCATGCTCATAAACATTTTGAACAGTTCCATTAAAAAAGCAGGTTTCTAAATAAGCGTAAACTTCACCTAATTATTTGCATGCTTAATTTATCTTGGAAATACAATTTTTACACTTTAACACTTATTACAGCTAATCAAATAAAGCGGATGCGTTGAAGATGATACTAATTCTGGCTCATTCGTCGTGCTAGAAATGGAAAGTAGAGTTGAGCAGTATTCCATACAGTGTGTTTTGTTGCATACTGCACATTTTGGAATCTAGTATGTAAATGCATACAAAGAAATTTGCATACAAGTATACTGCTGAAATAGTAAAAGTAGTATTCCATTCACTTACATACAACAGAGGATTTGCATTGCACTGGATGAATAAACTAATGGCAAAAAGACCGACTCAATATTTCTCCTGTCATCAGCTGTTGATTGCCATAATTTGATTTATAACGGTCAATAAAGCATCCAGTAGTCAAGGGCACAGCAGCTGATTAGCACAACTAATGCTAATGTGACCTAATAAATACATTCCATCTGCTTTCAGATTCAAACTGGTCCAAATCAGTTACCGTCATGCGAGGAGATATTCTCAACACTTACCCCACGACTATTGGTCAACAAGCTGGAGATCAATAGCCGTCGCTGTGGTATAGGCTCGACATTCTGTGAAACATCAAGTGATAGCTACATCACAATTATGATTTTCCATGGCAACAGCCAGCCTTTACAGGTGTTACAGGCTGGATGAGGATTTCTTTACAGGCTGGTTGAGTCAGCATCGACCAGAGGTGATTGACACTGGTCGTTACTGGCATTTGCGATAAAAAAGGGTAACTAGTGTTTGTCTGAGAGGGCAAGGTTATTTCAGGTCTGGGAACAAAAGGAACACAAAAAACTGAAGTCTATGATTTTCAATAGAAATTCAAGCTAGAAGTTTCTGGAAAATGGCAACATACGTTTTTCCATTACTCTAACTCAATGAAATGACTTGTACAGCCAATTATATTATAGGCCTACTTAAAAATTATTGTGCAGTTCTGAAAATCCTTTACTTGTATAAACTTTAGTGACGATGTGGCACTGCCTCGATTGTGCAAGTGACAATTCCGGACAACTGTGCAGCGTGCAGCTCGCTTATATACAGGCGCGATGTGTGGTGATTTGAAGCCATTTGCGTATTTTGAGAGAGAAAGAGAGAGCGCGCGCGGTGATTCACTCACGCTGTTTGTGAAATTACGTCTCACACAAGGTTTTCAAATTACTTTGTAAGTTATTTAATGAAGAAATATGAAGGCGAGTACCTCACCTTCAGCATTATAATTATTTCACCCGCGCCGGACAGAGACTGAGACGGTGCCGCTGCATGTCGTGCCAAACCTCTCACGGCAGCGTCATCAGCTTGAGATCGTTTTTTTTAGATCTGCCTTTTAGAGACCGCCGATCAATCATCCCAATGTGATTATCGGCTGATAGTGATCGGTAGCCGATCAATCGGAGCACCCCTAAAATTTATAACCAATTTTTTCTAGACCGGGAACACCACAAGTGTAGGGTGGGGGGAAAATCCCAAAAAAGTAGAAATATGATCCAGTTTTTTGGGGGTAGTTATACCCTGTGTGACTGTGAACAAATTCATCAGGTTTTACTCCAATGTGATAATATTAACTAGCATTTTAAATGGGTCATATGATACGATTTAAATTTTTCCTTTCTCTTTGATTTCGTCATGCCTAGAGCTAATCCGTGCTGGTCACTGAGGAAATACATCAACTTCGCGTGGTGGATCGCCGGATCGGCTTTCACCATGGACGAAGCGGAGTCCAGCCTGGGGTCGTCACGTGTGGTTGCCGCAAGCCCTCCGGACGCTCCTTCGTCGATTCCACCGGCCGTGCCAAATATTCAGATGTGTGCAGCACATTTTATGGAGGACTGTTTCCTGATCCTGGGAGAGTAGACTACAATGCCGGCTGTTCTGACTCACAGACTGTAAGTACGTTTTTTATATTTAAAGAATTTGCCACTGATGATTCAAACGCGAGTTTTGGGCAGTGTAGAGTAGCGCTTGTTGTTTGTCATTTCTCCGATCACAAATGCAGACATGGTTTTATGTTACACTCCGGCCGGACAGGGCATCATCACAATATGGTGAGGGGCGTAACATTTCCGTCACACGCTTGAGGTATTCGGCCAATCACAACGCACTGGATAGCTGGCCAATCAGAGCACACCTCGCTTTTCAGAGCGATGAGCTTTGTAAAAATCGACACGTTTCAGAAAGGCGGGGCATAGTGGAGAAACAATAATGTACAGTATGTGGAAAATAATGTGTTTTTTTAACCTTAAATCGCACAAACACATTTCATTACACCAAATACACAAAATAATGTTCTTTTTAGCAACATCATATGACCCCTTTAAAGAGATAGTTCATCCAAAAATGAAAATTCAGTCATTAGTTATTCAACTTTATCTTGTTTCAAACCCCAAGACCTTTGTTCATCTTCGGAACACAAATTAAGATATTTTTGATGAAATCCGAGAGCTTTCTGACCCTGCATAGACAGCAATGGAACTGAAATGTTCTCAGGCCCAGAAACGTAGCAAGGGCATCGGTAAAATAGCCTAAAACTAAAATAAACGACTTAATTCAACAATTCTTCTCTTCCATGTTAGACTCCGCAGCGCGTTCACGAGAGTGCCACAACGATGTCACAAAGACTATTTTAACAATGTCCTTACAACGTTTCTGGGTCTTGAACGTGGTAGTTGCAATGCTGTCTATGCAGGGTCAGAAAGCTCTCGGATCTCTTCAAAAATACCTTAATATGTGTTCCGAAGATGAACAAAGGTCTTACGGGTTTGGAACAACATGAGGGTGAGTAATTAATGACAAAATTTTATTTTTTGGAGTATACTATTGCTTTAAGTAAAAAGAAGATCCTCATGGTCAAATGACAGGTAAGCTAAGATTTGATGTTGAAAAAGAAAGTGGACATTTTTGAAGTACAAATGACTCTTTTTACAAATTTACTTACAAATCTCCGGTTTGCTGGTCAAGAGCCAGCGCTGCTCCTTAACCCTACTGCAGTTAAAGAGGATTAGCTGGATAATACTATTAACACAGATTATTTACACCCTCAATAGTACAAGATAAAGATCTACACTAACGTCCTGCAATAAACATTATGCACAGAGGTCCAGGCTGAAATGCAATGCTGCTGGCCTACAATACAGCTCACAATATTGTCAACCCTTCACTGAAATGTAAATCTGAAATCTCCAACCTGGCTCCTCTATATGGAATACATAGCGACATTATTTCAGAAAAGCATCCATCGATTTGCTCTGTGCAACTATTTCATATCAATATATCATCAGCTTTTACAACCCAGGCTCTCGCTCGCACCCACATAATGAAAAGGCAAACTCTACCACTCCTGTCAACCTAGTCGCCCCCTCGAAAGGGTGTCCGCTCATCCAGAAATGTATCCATCTCCATTTCTCAACGGTAATATGAACACAGAGTTACAGAAAATCTCACCAGTTCACTGACTCACCAAATCTAAAACTCAAAATCATCTCATCTTATGTGAAACCACTGTTTATAACACAATAAATCAATCATCTGCACAATAAACTTGTTCTTTTCACATTTATAGTGTTTCAGCAATGAATCACAGTCATTTAACGGAGAAATACTAGTATTGGTATTGTGTAGCTGCTTCAGAAATACATTGACGTGCTGCAAAACCTATAGAAACTCTATGATAAAACTGTCTGAGAGGATTCTGTAATATCCTGCAATTTTAGAAGTGCTGTGACTATATGACAGCAAGGGGCTCAATTTGCATTTAAATAACCTGTGACTAAAGCTCATCTAATCTGAACTCTCGCCCTGACCGTTAATATGAGAGTCAAGAGGTCGGGTCTGTAGTAAAAATTGGGAGTCAGAGTCAATGTATTCGACATACTGATGAGGTTTATAAAGCTAAAAGCCCACTTTATAGTAGATGAGCAACTGGTGCTGACAAATATGTTCGTCATGAAACAATCACATCTGAATTAAGATCTGCTGTGAAAATCACATCTGACTGGTGTGTCAATATTAATACAAATCTTTGATGCGCATACACATACTCAAATTGAGCAGTCATTCTGGAAGTTCTTGGTTATGTAAGATCTCAGCTCTTCAAATAAACTAAACGCTGCCTGTAATCCAAGACTATTGCAAAGCAAATCAGACAACATAAAGACCATTTACATGAAACCAATTCCCAACTCATTTTAACAGCCAGTTTATCATTAAACTACAGAACGCATTGCACGTTAAGATTTTCATTGCATATTTAGTGATCAGAAGTCTTCTTGGTGGTTCACGGCTATCAGTAATCAGTAAAACTGTGGATAAATGATAGCCAGTCCTCTCATTACACTCATTTGTGATGCCTGTCATAGATACGTTGCCTTGTTTGCATGCACCATCAGCTTTTAATATGGTATCCAATAGGTCAGCTCTGTTGTAAAAAAATGGTTAAACCTCAGTCAATGTCTTTGACATAATCGATTGAAAAACTCACTTTACCCTAATGAACGACTGATGCATCACAAATAGTGGGTGAGAGGAACCTCGGAAAACATTTTCCAGGGGAGCTTCTAATGAAACAATCAAATCTGCATTAAGATCCACTGTGGAAATCACATCTGACTGGCATGTCAATATTAATGTAAAGAGCCACAAATCTTTGATAAACAATTTAATTTACAATGATGCGTTTTGGAAGCTCGTGGTTATGTAAGAACTGGGCTCTTCATTCCCAAACAATCCAACTAAAGAAAGTGTAAACATCAGCTGTATTATTTATGCATTTCAAAGCAAATCAAACCTATTTTGTGAAACTGGTATCACAACTCAATGCTACATTGAAATATTGTATTGCATATTTAGTCATCACAAGTCATCTTGGTGGTCTATCAGTAGCCCCTAATTAGGACGATTAGAGATGTACACTCATTTATGTCGCCTAGTTTTCATGCACCATCTGCTTTCGTCTTTACACTGACAGACAATACAATGTTTCATTGTGGCATCTTTTAATCTGGTCTGGCGCTTACCTTCAATGGAGATCACATGCTCGCGGATCTGGTTCTGGAGGGCTAGGTCATCGATGCGCTCGATCAGGTCGTATATTGCATAAATGTTCGGGTGGACGGACTCGAACCGATGGATCTCGGCTCTTATGGCTGCTGAGTTGGACAAAACGAACTGGGAGCCCGACGCGCCGGACTGCGCTGCAGGGCCCGATACGGTTCCCGAGCCAAACTGACCCGCCCCGGAGCTCCCGGACGATCCGGATCCGAACTGAGGCGGGGGAACTGGCACCGGTGCCGGTACCGTACCCGGGGTGGGCATGGCGGGCTGGGACTGCTGAGAGATCCCGGACACTGACACCGAGACCGGGACGCTCGATTGGTAATTCATCGTTGTGGATCTAGGAACAGCTCACGGGAATAATAGAAACGCCGCGTTTGGAATGATTTGGAGAGCGCGCGAGGAATCCGCTCTGGACACTCTAATCTGAAGAAGAACGATCACAACTATAAGTGACGCATCAAATGGGTTTCCAACAATCCGCGCGCGCCTTGCTCATAATATCAAAACTTCAATCAGCATCATTGTTCCCAGCGACCAGCTCGCTCTTTTGCGCGTGTCCTGTCTGTCCCTTTTTTGACAATGAATGTCTTTCAGATGGACACACCTTTGTTTTTGGGCGATCTTCTGGACCGAGTCTCTCTCGGTTTTGCTTCCCAGCCTGAAGCGAACACAATGAGGCCGGTTATCGCAATGCGCCCGAGTCCATTGACTGACTGAATGCGGCGGTTCTACTCTAAAGTCATAAACACGTTTGAATCCTCTTTTGGTCCAAGAAGTCCCTCCCCGTCCCCCACCTCCATCCACTAGATGTGGAAAGTCCGAGTCTTTTAGCGAGTCGGTTCGCTTAGTGAACCTGTTCGAAGAGTCGAATGACTGATTCTTTTTAGTTAGCGCTCAAAAGTGTTTCCAGAACCCCCTTCGCTGCGTTTTACATTTGATTTGTGTAATAAAGTTGCTAATTACACACCTCAAGGTAGGCTACTGTCACATTAGAGATATTTCGCTCTCAAAAAAATGTATATTAGGCCTAGCCTATTTTCTCAGGAGCGTAGCATTGTATTAAAGTCCCTTTCAAACCAAGCAGATTTCTGTTTTTCGCGAACATGAACGAAATCTGCGTGGATTTGAAATTACGGAATTTTATTTTATTTATTTTTATTTTTCAGAACATAAACATAAACACAAGGGGGATACAAAAACAATCAAAAGGTCAAATGACTGAATTACGTAGCGAAATGTAACCTAACGGTAAACGTGACATTTAGTCTATGTAAACGCTGATATCTAGTTTAATTCTAATTAGATTAAGCTACTACAGTACATTTAAGCACATTCTTTTTTTAGAAATGAAACCAAGCCTGTTCAAGCCGAGGCCTAAATCAGATTCCCACCATTGTTTTGATTCTCACAGCTTTCATTTCAAACGTTTTGTTCATTGTTAGCAATATTGTTAGAAATAGCCTAGTGTTCCCTATTTAAGTTAGCTCTACTTATGAAATATAGTAAAACGTAATTAATGTTCCTATCTCCCAAGTGCTGTCCAAGTCACGTAACTGTGCTTGAAATGGGGGGAGGGG
>NW_015505198.1:1515136-1538316 GCF_001515645.1 Sinocyclocheilus grahami | reverse complement strand
TACAGCGATTGATGCTTCAGTATTATGTAACCAGATTTTTTTTTTGACAGTTTAATGCTTATAATTGTTCAGTCCTTCACTGACACACACAACAAGTAATCAGTGACTGCCGTTTCTGATCGAGGGTTACAGCCTTAGCAATATCAAAAGACCATAATTTACAGTAGCCTAGCTATAATACACATTACATCTCAGGCTTGACAGAGTTATTGCTGGGTTTACTTCAAATAAAGATGTGTCTGTCCACTGTAAATGCAGTATCAGGGCATTCTCTAGCATTTATTCTAACAAGATTCACCCTTGCTTTAAAGTACTGTGATGTTTTTTTATCCTTTATTTTTCCAGGAAGGTCCCATTGAGATAAAAGAAATCTCTTCTTCCAGGGAGTCCAGGCCAAGATGACCGTACAAAAAAATTCCCGTAAAGTTTCACAAACATACACCTCACAAGACAAAATTACATATAGCTAACCAAAGCAAAAACAATAATCATAAATCAGTAAATTAATTAAAACAACAACATGATTCATTTGCTAAACACTGCACTCAATTTTTTAAAATATTTAATTATGTTACCATGATATCAGATGAATACCATGATTCTGAATGATTGCTGTATTCATTTATCATGGTATTTTCATTTTATGTTAATGATACAATATATGGTTCTGCTCAAATAACATGGTGTAGTGTAGGGCTATAGGTTCAAAAAGCATGATGCCATATTCATGTTTTTTTAAACAGGAAAATCCCAAGGATAAAGTGATTTTTAAACTTTTGAAGCATTAAATAACCATTGAATGGGTAAATAACCAAGATGTTGCAGTTTAACCGCCTAATACTGCCAGTATCGATTATTTCTTCCCTGGCTTTGGGGAGATCGCTTCTCACACTGTTTTGTTGAATGGCCCCATTGAGTCACTTGTTAGGTATCATTTTGTAATGTGATTAGAATCGACACAATCTCTGCATCTCACTTCCACATTTACAGTAGCCTAGCTATAATACACATTACATCTCAGGCTTGACAGAGTTATTGCTGGGTTTACTTCAAATAAAGATGTGTCTGTCCACTGTAAATGCAGTATCAGGGCATTCTCTAGCATTTATTCTAACAAGATTCACCCTTGCTTTAAAGTACTGTGATGTTTTTTTATCCTTTATTTTTCCAGGAAGGTCCCATTGAGATAAAAGAAATCTCTTCTTCCAGGGAGTCCAGGCCAAGATGACCGTACAAAAAAATTCCCGTAAAGTTTCACAAACATACACCTCACAAGACAAAATTACATATAGCTAACCAAAGCAAAAACAATAATCATAAATCAGTAAATTAATTAAAACAACAACATGATTCATTTGCTAAACACTGCACTCAATTTTTTTAAATATTTAATTATGTTACCATGATATCAGATGAATACCATGATTCTGAATGATTGCTGTATTCATTTATCATGGTATTTTCATTTTATGTTAATGATTCAATATATGGTTCTGCTCAAATAACATGGTGTAGTGTAGGGCTATAGGTTCAAAAAGCATGATGCCATATTCATGTTTTTTTAAACAGGAAAATCCCAAGGATAAAGTGATTTTTAAACTTTTGAAGCATTAAATAACCATTGAATGGGTAAATAACCAAGATGTTGCAGTTTAACCGCCTAATACTGCCAGTATCGATTATTTCTTCCCTGGCTTTGGGGAGATCGCTTCTCACACTGTTTTGTTGAATGGCCCCATTGAGTCACTTGTTAGGTATCATTTTGTAATGTGATTAGAATCGACACAATCTCTGCATCTCACTTCCACAGGGTCTGTGCTGTAATCCGCTTCATGTTGACATTTTCTTCCACTTTTTATACCACAAAAGACTTGCTCTGTGACTTATACAGCTGAAGTCTGCACATATGACAAAAAAAAAAAACGATGACAATAAATGTTTACCTCAAAACTGATAACTAAAAGTTAAAGTTAGGCAGAAAATCACAATAGCATTTTTTATTAACACATCTGAATAACAATTCACACAGATAAGATTAATAGAGAAGTTTTTTTTTAACTGAAGCAACATTTTCTTACACTGTCTGTGGTATAAAGTTCCTCAAAATTCCTATTCCCTTATTTATTATTATACTTCAGTCAGAGAGTACATAGCAACATAACAGAGAACATAAGATTCATATTATACACATTAGTTTAATATATGTCATATAGACTGGATAGTTCACTGAAAATGAGCATTAAAATTTAGGATTCAATTTACATGACATTTTTTTCAGAATTTGATGTTATTTCGACATCTGAGACCATTTTATTATTTTGTGTCTAATCTGCAATATTCACAAACATCTCAGTGTGTATATGTGCAAGTAAGCTAAGTTGTCTGAGATGTCTGAACTTAAAAGATATGCTGTGGGCTTTATTCATATTCCATTTTATCACGAACACTTACTTTGATCTTGAGAGAAATCTTGCGGCGTTAGATTATTTCCCACTTGAAACTAGTGAGAATAAAATTCACCAAACTTTATTAATTAAGATAATGGAGATTCAGTGCAGATGAATCTAAGAGGAGACTTAGATAAAAACTGCTTATGGCTTTCAGCGTTTTAACATCCACTAAAAAATGCTGATATTGCACTGATCATGCAAGAAGTTATGCAACACTTATGAGATTCAGGCAATAAAGCACTCAGCATTTTTCAGCCTTATTTGAACTCAAATCTCGGAGTCATTTTTTACATCATCTTTGAGCTTCATAAGCTTCAGAATGTAAATATTGAAATGAAGCAGTTCATCAAAAGACCTAAACTCCCTGCTGACTGTCATTAAAGGGTCACCCAGGAAATAAGTTATAGCCAGTAGCCCTTATTAATAGTCCTGGATTAATCCAGAGGGAAAGATTATGGTAATTTTCAAACGATTCTGTATTCAAATGTACCGGTTATGAAATATATTTGGGATTAATCTCTTTAGATGCAACTGAGGGAGGGGACATGAGATTTGTCAAGCTAGAATGGTGCAATCCAGTGGAGACATCTGTCCAGAGATTGATTGGCAAGCTTCACTGAGAGCAAGTGACTCATTTCAGAGCGATTCAAAGTAGTGTGTCTCCATCTGTTGGTCACATGTGGGACATGTTTTTATCACAGTAGGACATTTTTATCACACAGCTGTCATAAGGTAACACTACCAAAGATATGCACATGGCCCAGAACGTTATTGATGCTCTCTACTCCTCATAGTTACAATTATAGTATGTTTTTCTTGAAATAACTGACTCGCCACATTCCAAGCATCTCGTCAGATTTGTATTACTGTCGTTTTCAGGTGCATTACTAGAAAATGTCCTCCATCTATTGTTTTTAAGGTATATATGTGTGTTCGGTATTATTTATCAGGCTTGTATTATTTGTCTATATAAAAACTTTAGTGGAAACAAATCTAGCATCTTAATGCAACAGTATTGCTTCTGAAATCAGCTCAGCACTGTGTGTCAGTTTATTACAGCCTGCCCATCCATCCATCAATCCGTCTATCCATCTGTTTGTCTGTCTGTCTATTTATCTACCTTTCCATCCATCTGTCTATCTGTCTGTCTATTTATCTACCTGTCCATCCATCCATCCATCCATCCATCTATCTGTCTTTCTGTCTGTCTCACAATCTATCCATCTGTCAGTCTGTTTGCCCATCCATCCATCCATCCATCTGTTTGTCTGTCTGTCTGTCTATTTATCTACCTTTCCATCCATCTCTCACCATCTATCCATCTGTCAGTCTGTTTGCCCATCCATCCATCCATCCATCTGTTTGTCTGTCTGTCTGTCTATTTATCTACCTTTCCATCCATCCATCCATCCATCCATCCATCTATCTGTCTTTCTGTCCATCTCACCATCTATCCATCTGTCAGTCTGTTTGCCCATCCATCCATCCATCCATCTGTTTGTCTGTCTGTCTGTCTATTTATCTACCTTTCCATCCATCCATCCGTCTATCCATCTGTTTGTATGTCTGTCTATTTATCTACCTGTCCATCCATCCATCCTTCTGTCTATTCGTCTGTCTGTCTATTTATCTACCTGTCCATCCATCCATCCTTCTGTCTATTCGTCTGTCTGTCTATTTATCTACCTGTCCATCCATCCATCCTTCTGTCTATTCGTCTGTCTGTCTATTTATCTACCTGTCCATCCATCCATCCTTCTGTCTATTCGTCTGTCTGTCTATTTATCTACCTGTCCATCCATCCATCCTTCTGTCTATTCGTCTGTCTGTCTATTTATCTACCTGTCCATCCATCCATCCTTCTGTCTATTCGTCTGTCTGTCTATTTATCTACCTGTCCATCCATCCATCCTTCTGTCTATTCGTCTGTCTGTCTATTTATCTACCTGTCCATCCATCCATCCTTCTGTCTATTCGTCTGTCTGTCTATTTATCTACCTGTCCATCCATCCATCCTTCTGTCTATTCGTCTGTCTGTCTATTTATCTACCTGTCCATCCATCCATCCTTCTGTCTATTCGTCTGTCTGTCTATTTATCTACCTGTCCATCCATCCATCCTTCTGTCTATTCGTCTGTCTGTCTATTTATCTACCTGTCCATCCATCCATCCTTCTGTCTATTCGTCTGTCTGTCTATTTATCTACCTGTCCATCCATCCATCCTTCTGTCTATTCGTCTGTCTGTCTATTTATCTACCTGTCCATCCATCCATCCTTCTGTCTATTCGTCTGTCTGTCTATTTATCTACCTGTCCATCCATCCATCCTTCTGTCTATTCGTCTGTCTGTCTATTTATCTACCTGTCCATCCATCCATCCTTCTGTCTATTCGTCTGTCTGTCTATTTATCTACCTGTCCATCCATCCATCCTTCTGTCTATTCGTCTGTCTGTCTATTTATCTACCTGTCCATCCATCCATCCTTCTGTCTATTCGTCTGTCTGTCTATTTATCTACCTGTCCATCCATCCATCCATCCATCTATCCATCTGTTTGTCTGTCTGTCTATTTATCTACCTTTCCATCCATCCATCCGTCTATCCATCTGTTTGTATGTCTGTCTATTTATCTACCTGTCCATCCATCCATCCTTCTGTCTATTCGTCTGTCTGTCTATTTATCTACCTGTCCATCCATCCATCCATCCATCCATCTATATATCTGTCTTTCTGTTTAATGGATAGTTCACCAAAGAAATGACAATTTTGTATAAATTACTCAACCTCATGTCAGTCCAAACAAGTAACTATTTTAATACTTTTGTGGAATATACGTTGAAAAATATCTCAGTGTTTTTTTTTTTTTTTTTGTCTGTCAATGATAGTCAGTGTGGTTCTGTGTTGTTTTGACATAATTATCATTTTCCCTTTCTTTTTTTCTTGTTATTATAAATGTACAGAAAAATGTATGCATATAGTTTTACATATTAATCATATTTTCAATTGTATCTTCCATTCATTCATCAATTTGTGTATTTGTTAATTGCTTGTTTTATATCCAGCAGTATCTTGAGGACATATAAGTAGGAATTTCACTGTACAGTCTGTTTGTCTGTGCACCTGACAATGAAGACTTGAAATAGCTGCATACGGTAACTGAGTTTCAGCCACTCACACCGTCAAGGCATTTGTTACCAATATTTCAAATGCTTTTCATACCGTTACACTTGAAACTACACTGACCTAAAAAGTCTCTAGAAAAGTAACAGTTGTTAACCACAAACAAGTTGTTACCTGTGTTACAGTGCTGTACAGATGGCATTTGTACTGACACTGTTGCTGATAACTCATTCATTTGCATCACAAGATATAAAGGCGTTTGCAGTATTGGAGTAGTTAGCATATCAGGAAACATATTGCAGATAATAATTTATATGAATGTTCACATTCTTGGTGTGTAGAATACAAAGCAATGGTTCACGGGTCCTCATCATTATCAAAATTACTTCTGTCCAATTTTAACCGAGAAGCCCCCTAAAGCACAAAGCAGACAATATATAATATAATAATATATAATATAATATAATATCATGGGTTTCAGCTTTCAGTAAAAGACCTAAAGGCCAAAAAAGACCAAATGCTTATTAAATATGTCTAGATTTAATAATATTCAGCCTCATGTCTTTCTGACAATTTAAACAGTCAGTCTAAATGAAATAAGTGATTTTTTAAAAACTAAAAGCTATTCTATGTGTTTCTGTTGTAAAAAGTAAAAAAAAAAACATTAATTTACCCCATATGCTTATTAAATTCCTACAAATTGTTTTTTTTTCTGTGACCTCCCTGTACTTTGTGTCACATGTTGTAAAGATTTAAATATATTTAAATATAGATAAATAAATTGGCAGCTAATTGGCAACTAGACGAGTTTAGCATTTACAGGTTGATAGCATGTATTATTTAGGGAAAATAAACAGAAACATTTATTTTCTCCAACAGTGGACTGTTTGCAACATCAAGGCTATGGGTTTGAAATTTCAATGTGAAATCTGATAAAGGAATCGAGAGAATTCAAGTAAATAAATAACTACACTTTAGTTTAACTATACGTAAGTAAACTATTTATTTATTTATTTGTTTGTTTGTTTATTTATTTATTTGGACAATGCACATTAATATTGGTATTATATAAAGGTGTTATGTAAATGTTCAACCAATGTCAATAGTGTCCCTGGATAAGTTCATGTACACCTAAACCTATAACTGAACACTAAGCCAAAGAATAACATTTTGTACAGCATAATTCCATTCTATACTTGACAGCAGTGGAAACAAAGAACATCGAGGGAAGGTTTTCATGCAATGTAAATTAATTTGAATAAAAGCATCTGCCAAATCCATAAATGAAAGATGATGAAAGATGATGGGGCAGCTGATTTTGGCAGAATACACATTATAAAAAAATAAAATAATAAAAAAAATAAATTATATATATATATATATATTTTTATTATTAATAAATACTTATATTAATTTATATTAATGATGATTGATGTGTGGACAGAGAATGGACTGAAGACCGCTCAGGTAAGACTATCTGATACATTTGAAGCGATTTATATTGTATATGTTGAAGTTTAAAATCAAGTACCGGATAATTTGAGGCTGTTTGGGTCTCTAATACGGAGTTCTTCCACAAACTATAATTAGATAATGTAAACAAAACCAGGTTAAGGTTGTTGAACCAGGGTTTAGTGGGTTAGATCTCATGTAATGTGATATTGATGAGGGTTTAGGGAAATTTGGACGTACTGTCACCCTCCCTAAATAATGATCAGCGCCTTTCAAACAACTAAACAAAGACTTGTAGCCTTCAGGAGTCTCCTATTTTGCAGAAATGTTTTAGAAAACAAGCTATTTTAGATCATATTTTGACTTAGAAGATCAAGTTATGACTGCTTAGCCCAGGGGAAAGCTGTCAATCAATTTCGACACATTATACGTTGTGACAAACAGACTAATATAAATTGTGGTCCACGTTATATTCGATTACAACAATATTGGTTACCCATGTGGGCTACACAAACCATGTGCTGTTCCTGGTATCCACGCCTTATTCCTTGTATCTATAATAACATTTGCTACAATGCATCCTTGTCAAAGTTTTACACCCGTTCATGGGGAATTAGGGTACAAAGGGTCTCTTAGCATGTATTGATGGTGTTTACCCACAGGGAACAACATGACTCAGCCTTAATATTCCCATTGTTGGGACACATGGTAATGCTGGCCTGTGTGCCGTTTTACAGAACTAACCACATTATAGAGTACAAACAACCCCAGAGATTTATTCAATGTTCTTGTCATAATCTGTCCAAGAATGAAGTCCCTCATCACTGTGATTAGCCGGTTATCTGGGGGTTTTCCAGCTTGTTATCTACTGAAACAGTCATGTAGTAGGGCTGTTATGGTTTCTAGGTTATGTGTGCTTGTACAAATGTCTCTAAATGCCTTTTAAAGTGTAACCATTTATTAACCCCATTTAGTTCGAAGTTAATTAAGGCTAGAAACTACAGGCAAAACCATTGTTTTTTTTATGCACTGGTCATTTTTGTGATTTTGGGCTCTTTTGCTAAGGCCTCTAAAAATGAAATGGTCAAAATGTAAACGCTTAAACTTGTTGTACACAATCTACTACATTCCATAGTTTATATATTTTTATCATGCAAAAGACCTTTTAGTATAATTCTAATGTCCATCTGTTTCTGAAGTAAAGTAAATGTAAAGAATAACTTTTATATTGCCGTTATTATTTCAAGATGAACTCTTACTAGACTGAAGTAACTTAGTTTTACTTGATTATCCATTCTTTTCCATAATTTTTTTTGAGATAAATGAAAATGTATCAAAAATGATACATTATGCTTTTAAGGAATGTTCCTTTGTCAATCATAATTGTATTGCATTGCATTATATGTTCTGACGACTAATATTTATATGCATTTTATGTCATCAGTCTGCTATACAGTTATAAATATCTCATTGTTTAAAATGATCAGCTATCAGAATTTCATCATACTTTTTTGGCCATATAAATATCAGCAACTGCACCAATTTGCATATTTAAATGTAAAGAATAACTTTTATATTGCCGTTATTATTTCAAGATGAATTCTTACTAGACTGAAGTAACTTAGTTTTACTTGATTATCCATACATTTCCATAATTTTTTTTTAGATAAATGAAAATGTATCAAAAATGATACATTATGCTTTTAAGAAATGTTCCTTTGTCAATCATAATTGTATTGCATTGCATTATATGTTCTGACGACTAATATTTATATGCATTTTATGTCATCAGTCTGCTATACAGTTATAAAGATCTCATTGTTTAAAATGATAAGCTATCAGAATTTCATCATACTTTTTTGGCCATATAAATATCAGCAACTGCACCAATTTGCATATTTTTGCTCAGTTTGGCCTGTTTCCCCCCCTCCCATATCATAATATGTCAGCCATAAAAGCCTGCTGTATCAAAGATGATACTCAACAAAAATTCCATACCTTCTTTCAGATTAGTGGAAAGAAAACATACAAAATACACATTTAGGTGTTTTCTTTTATTATATTTGATCTTTTTGCGTCTGTAGATTTAAATTACAATACACATCCTTAAAGGCTGTTTTTTTTTTTCAAAATGAGTTTTTTTCTCATGTAGTGAGTCAGAAATCTCTACTTGCATAACTGAACTTTACAGTTTTATTCCTATTTATATTCTCAAGGTTGTTACAGAGAAGTTTGTTCATATATTATTCACCTGCTTTATTTCCTAAAAACATGAGAAAATGTATTTATTTTTTCTGACCGTTGACAATAATTTCTGATTTATGGAGTGATAATAACAATATCAAAAATGCCCTCTGTAAAAACCAACTCTAATATGTCAACAATATGAAACAAGAATTTTGAAATTGGCTTAATTCGATTTCTGTTCTGGAAATGTATGCAAGTTAGTGTATTTAGAATTACACAATGCATCACTTGCATATTTAAACATAACATTATGTTAAACATAACATTTACATTATGTATATCCCCTATTCACCTGTGGTGTCTTGCCTTAAAATGTTAATCAAAGCAGAAATCTTCATCATCAGTAGTAAGTTTTGTTGTTACCTTGACTTGAATTAAGTGCATTTCATTTACTTTCAATCAGACAGCCATAATTGACTAGATGAACAAATCAAGCTGGAGGCAGGCTCAGCGGAGAATTCAACATGAAGTTGTATGTGTTTCAAGTCAACAACGGAAGCACATTGACATTTGACACTGAACTTGCTGTCCAAACGTAAGAGAATTTCCAGTTTTTAAGAAAAAGTGAATGTTTAAGGCCTAATTTGTTTCCACCTTATGTGAAGAAGTTACATTAGGTTGTGCTGTTTTACAGAACATATTGTGTGTGTGTGTGTGTGTGTGTGTGTGTGTGTGTGAATAACTTCTTGACATTGTTTATCATAGTTAATGTATGAGATATCATGAACTGACATGGAACTATAATTTTTGTCTAGTAGTTGTTAATGTTACTTTGTTTCATATGTAATCATTGCGACCTTTGATGTTAACTTCTAGAAACTAACATTAACAAAAATGGCTAAATAAATATGAACACCTTACAGTAATGTTTATTTTTGTCTTCAAACATCCTGAAATTAGCTGAATGAGTTTGACTTTAAATTGGTCTTAATTTACATAAGTTTACATACATACATATATTTACATATTCATGAGAAACTGCATTATATCGAATAATATAATATGTAATATATAATATAGGTGATACTTAGAGATGCAACATACTAATTTATTAATTACATTATTCCAGTGTAAATACCTGTATAATCCTATGATGGGTAAGGTGCAAATGTAAATTATTATTATTATATTATATACGTCTGAAAGTCTGAATTCCATCAGTCGTTTCTGTATTCTGTTTGTCTGCAGATTTGTTTGTAAATTGAGTCCTGATTTGTTTGACTGGGTTACTAAAATGCATTGTGCTTTATGCCCTTTATAGTGTTTTGGACCTTAAACATGCCATTCAGGCCAAATATAAAATTGCAGTCCAGCACCAGGTGCTGGTGGTCAACGGAGGGGAGTGTATGGTGGCAGAGAGGCGCGTGTGCAGCTACAGTGCCGGAACGGTGAGTAACAAGCAAAATAAAACACCCAAACAGCATTTTTGCTTTTCAACATTTGTTTAGAGAGTAATAATAGTTATTATATATCAGTTATATAGCCACATATGTAATAATTGCTGCAAAGTACTTTAGCACTGCTAACATGTTTGACATGAAAATCACAAATAAGCAGTGCATATAATAATTGTATTATTTGAATAGCTTTCTGTGCATTTAAATTAACCCTGAAATATTGAGGATCTTGAGTAACATGATTACTAAATGGCAATTGAATTTTGTCTCTGGCTGCCTCAGGACACCAACCCGATCTTCTTATTCAACAAAGAGATGATCCTGTCTGACCGAGCTCCAACCATCCCCAAAACGACCTTCTCCATAGAGAATGAGATGGAGCTGAAGGTGGAGGAGTCACTCATGATGCCTGCCGTCTTTCACACCGTCGCTTCCCGCACTCAACTGGCTGAGGTACAGGCCAACTTCTGTTCTGACCTAATGACCAACCTCTGTCTTAGATTTACTCAGTTTTACACATCTATGCTCATCCACACTGTGTTATATCAATGATTTTTATGTAAGGTTTGAGCGTCATGTACATTTGAGAGCATCAATGCAAATACACTCAAAGCTCTCTTGTAAATGACAGAGGCTTAGATGGAAGGGTTTCTTACATTTGTATGCAAATGACCCTGTGTTATGCCCTTTTTTAGGAAATGTTTGAGGTTGCCGAGAAGCTTTGCTTGTTCTGTGAGCGTCTGGTCCATGATGAACACCTTCAGCACCAGGGATGGGCGGCCATCATGGCTAACCTGGATGATTGCACCCTATCCTATCAAAAACTCCTCATGAAATTCGACACTGCTTATACAAATTACCAACAGGATTTTGAAGACATCAAATTAAAACTGACAAAGTATGTCTTTCTTTCTTTCTTTCTTTCTTTTTCACTGCCATTCAATAGTTTGAGGTTAAGATTTTTAAAAATGTTTTTGAAAGAAGTCTCTTATGCTCACCAGAGCTGGATTTATTTGATCAAAAATACAGTAAAAACCGTAATATTATAAAATATTTTTACAATTTAAAAGAACTATTTTCTTCTCGAATATATTTTAAAATGTAATTTATTCCTGTGATGCAAAGCTGAATTTTCAGTATCATTACTCCAGTCTTCAGAGTCACGTGATCCTTCAGAAATCAATTTAATATGCCAATTTGCTGCTCAAGAAACTTTTCTTCTCATTATCAATGTTAAAAATGATTAAATATTGCTTAATATTTTTGTGGAAACCAGGATACATTTTCTTTCAAGATTTTTTTTGTTCATAGAAATTTCAAAAGAACAGCATTTATTTGAAAAAGATGTCTTTTTTAACATTATAAATGTTTTACTGACACATTTGATCAATTTAATGTGTCTTTGCTGAATAATAAATGAATAAACTGACCCTAAACTTTTGAACGGCCGTGTATTGTGTGAATAGAGATCACTAATATTAATGTTAATTCATTAGGCTTGGCACTGCTGTCTCAGTCATGGCGAAGATTCCACTGCTTGAGTGTTTGACTCGGCAGAGCTACAGAGAAAGCTTGGAGAAGTCCAGCTCCCCTCACCCGAGAACCACAGATGAAGACGAGAATGAGGATGAAGTAGGAGAAACATCCACCCAGTCCGCTATCCTCTGTCCCGCTGACAGCCATAAGAATCGGAAGTCACCCTCGCCGGTCTCTGCTTCAGGGGAAGCGTCGTCCCAGGCATCCTTCTCTCCTCAGGACAGACTGAAGAGCAGCTGTTGTCTAAAAGCAGCTCTAGAGGAAGAGGAGGAGTCTCCGGAGAGGGGAGCCACACCCTCTTTCAATGTCACGCTCTTGGATTGGATCAACGTTCAGGACAGACCTAACGATGTGGAGTCAGTAGTGAGGAAGTGTTTTGACTCAATCAACAGGGTGAGTAATAGGCGAGTCATTGGGAAGGAAATGTTTTGGTTAAAAACATGAATCAGTCTGTAAACCTGTGGCAACCATTATATTGTTTTGAGCTAGACAGTAATGGGCATTATGATGATGTGACTGTAGAGGTGTGTCACACAGTAGAGATTTTGCTATACTATTAAAGGGGTCATATGATGCTTTTTTAATTATCATTATTTTGTGTATTTGGTGTAACAGAATATGTTGACATGCTTTAATGTTAAAAAAAAACATTATTTTTCAAATACTGTTAATTGCATCATATGACACCTTTAATATCAGATTACATATATTTACACAGCTATTAGTAAGCAGGAATGCTTTAAGTTGCTTATATAACAAAGAGACATAGATTAATGCTAAAATACAGAGTCTGAGATCAGTAAGACAATAAAAACCTGTGTAACGTGATGCAGAATTTAGTTGTGTGAGAAGCAACATTTCAACTATAGCATAATAACATGCTATAAGAAAAATATAGGATTCAACTCATGCGATGTCATATTTTACAATATCCTCAAATATCTAATCAGATTTAGTGTTTTAAGGCTTTTTTCCCCCCAGTTCAAGCACGATTATGTAATGTGACAGTGTTTTTGGGCTCAAGTCAGACTTATCATTCATTTGTTATGAATAATCTTCTTATGTTTGGTTTGCCTCCATCAAGTTCCTAATAGAAAGGAAAAAAAAAAAAGAAAAGGTTAACCTATTTAATTCACTGGATTATCCAAATATAAGCATTACCTAATTGGTATTAAAATATAAACCATGTTTTGTTTCATTTCCATAAAAAATAACCATATACTATGGCTGCAACATCCACTAATGTTTAAAAAATTTTAAAAATTCTGTCATTAATTACTCACCCTTGTGAGACATTTTTACGGGTTTAGGATATTTTTTATGAAATATGAGGGCTCTCTGACCCTCCCATAGACAGTAAGGTAACTACCACGTTCAAGGTTCAGAAAAGTACCAAGATGATCAACAAAGTAGTCCGTGTGACATCAGTGTGGATGAGCGTTCACAACAGTATGACGCCGCATCTGGGTCAGCGCCGGTGCCGCCACACACTCGCTTCATAATACTGTCGTGAACGCACGTCCAAAGTGACGCAGTAAAGAAGAAAATGTGGAATAAAGTTGTTATTTTTGTTTTCTTTGTGCAAAAAAGTATTCTCGTAGCTTCGTAACTTTACAGTTGAACCACTGATCTCACATGGACTACTTTGTCGATCATCTTGGTACTTTTCTGGACCTTGAACGTGGTAGTTACCTTGCTGTCTATGGGAGGGTCAGAGAGCCCTCAGATTTCATCAAAAATATCTTAAATTGTGTTCCGAAGATGAACGAAGGTCTTACGGGTTTGGAACAACATGAGGGTGAGTAATTAATGACAGAATAAAAATTTTTGGGTGAACTAACTCAAGTAAATGTGCATTAAATTGATCAAAATAACAGTAAACATATTATAAATACATATATAGTTATAATACGTTTCAAATATATAAGAATTTTCAACATGTATAATAATAATAATAAATGTTTCTTGAGCAGCAAATCAGCATATAAGAAAGATTTCTGAAGGATCATGTAACATTAACACTGAAGACTGGAGTAATGGTGCTGAAAATTCAGCTTTGCATCACAGAAATAAATAAAATTTTGTAATATTTTGAAATGGAAAATAGTAATTTTAAATTGTAATAATATTTCACAAAATATTTGATAATACAAATCCACCCTTGATGAGAATTAGAGACCCTTTTTTCCCCCATAAATATAAAACAAATCTAACCAACCCCAAAGTTTTGAACAGTAGTGTACATAATCTTCTCATTCACAGGACACTCCCAATGAACTGTTTTACTGTCCATGATCACTCTAATTTAGATAGATTCTTTATGCTTCCAGCTCGACCCACGAATTATCCAACCCTTTCTATCTGATTGCCGCGAGACGATTACCAAATTGGATAATCATAACATGAAGGCCATCAAAGGACTTGAAGACAGATTGTATGCTCTTGACCAAATGATAGCAAGCTGTAAACGGTTGGTCAATGAACAGCAGGAACTTGCTCAGGTAAGCAACTCTCATTTTTATAGTCAGCATAAAACAGCCTAGAGGGGACATATTCTACATTAGTGTATTTAATCCCCCCCCTATAGTTTATAGCCATTTTCCAACCTTTGTTTTTTGCTACTGTGACTTTAGGATGTGTATATATGATTGGTTAACCTCTTCAAATGTAGGTTGCAACACTTACTTTTTGTGGGTTTACTGTGAGGTCTAATATTTGGCGCTACTCCATCCTTCAATAACAGCCTCTATATAAACCTGTATTACATTGAGGCAGATCGACAAAACAATAAACTTCTTCCACATGTTTCTAATGTTTGAATATATTACAAAGCTGTGCAAAACACAAGTTTTTCAAAACACTCTTCCTCATGAGTTCTCCTTTGCCTTCTACTAGGGATTTCTTGCCAATCAGAAGAGGGCTGAAAACCTGAAGGACACCTCGGTGCTGCCTGACCTGTGTCTGAGTCACGCCAACCAGCTGATGATCATGCTGACCAATCACAGGAAGCTACTAGACATCAAGCAGAAGTGTACCACTGCCAAACAGGAGCTCGCCAACAACCTTCAAGTTCGTCTCAAGTAAGAGCAGTGTTTTTCTTCTTCCTTCTTCGTGGACAACCCTAAAACTTGGCTTGAACATAAAGTAGTTTGGGCTATGATTTAGGCTATTTTGAATCCATAGAGCTATGATACATATTTAAGGTGAATTGTAAGCGTTTCCTAACTGCACTGTGGTGTCTCCTCCATCAGATGGTGCTGCTACGTGATGCTTCACGCTGATCAGGATGGAGAGAAGCTGCAGGCTCTCCTGAGGCTGCTGACGGAGCTGTTGGAGCGCGTGCGGGTGGTGGAGGCGCTCAGCACTGTGCCACAGATGTACTGTCTCGCCGTAGTGGAGGTGGTCAGACGCAAAATGTTTATAGGACACTACAGACAAGTAAGATTTAGCTACATTAATTCATATTCTATAGAGATGCAGATGTGACCAGAAGTGATTTGACCAGAGAGTGAGTGAATGATATTTATTTTGTTTTTATAAAATTTCTGCACATTTAATTATTGTTTGTCAAAAAAATATCTGGGCTGACTGTTTTATTTGTGTTTTAATTTGTTTTAATGTTTTATTTATTTTTTCTTCCAGTGGGCCAATGCTCTTGTGAAAGATGGAAAAAACCTCTATGAGGCAGAAAAAGTAAAAAGGGAATGCTTTGGGAAGCTCTTCAGTAAGTTTATTCTCTTTATTCTTCATATTGTATATGGTTTCTTTTAGTTTGGGTACAAACATGGACACCTGAGTGCCAGATTGCTTTGAAAACACTGCTTTTGTTTGTCTCAGGGAAATCGTTCCTCAGAAACCGGTTATTTCGAGGACTGGACTCATGGCCACCCTCTTCGTTTTGCGTGAGTCTATGAACGTGTGTTTTTACCTTTTAGAATTCCTACATGGAATTTGAGGATATTTCAATATTACACCATTAATGAATCTTTTTTTGTTTTTGTGTTTAGACCCGAAAACCTCGAAAGTTTGACTTTGAGCTTCCAGATATTTCCCCGAGTGACCTGCAGTATCTCAAGTCCTGTTGTCCTTCCGAGGTTCAGCCTTACCTCAGGTAAATGCCTCTTACCCGGTCACAATACACACATTTCTACCGTAACTTCTCAATGCAAAACTGATTTTCTTGTGCTTTTTTGAGCCATTAACCTTTATATTATGGCTAAATACCCCCTAGATGATGGTCTGTTGCCTGTTTTCTTCATCAGGGTCCCAACACTATGTGACTTTGAGCCTCTTAACCAGCATGTTGCGTTTCTTCATCAGCTGGTTCAGGCTGCGCAGAGTGTGGACGAGATGTCACAAACTATCACAGACCTACTAAATGAACAAAGGGTACTTTGTGTTCACACTTCACAGTAATTTAATTTTTATAACTTGTTGCTAAGTGTTTGAAATATTGGATGTTATTAACCTGTAAAGATGAAATTGAAATTCACCTTATCTGTTTTCTAAATTAGTTTTGTTGATCTTAATGTGACTAATCCAAGCAATGGCAAGTGATGTATGCAAGATCTGTCATTACTTCCGATACATTGCAACATAACAGATTTATATGGTCTAGTTTGACTTTTATAGCAATGTCATTTCCCATATGATTTTAACTTGTTGCATTGGCCTTATAGTTTTCCTGTAGCCAGAGTGCTCAAAGATTCAGCGCATTAACACCCAGATCTGAAAGCACAACTGAAATCACCTCTACCTCCACCAAAACTTTGTCCACCAAAACTTTGTCCACTCTCAGTTTAAAAGCACCGGACTGCCAACCCCTGGCGCTTCCTGGTCACTTGGAAGACCTATCACCTGACAGCATAGATGCCCAGACTTTTGACTTTGAAACCATTGGGCATCCCAATATGGATCCTGTATTACAGCAAGGCTCGTTGGACTTGGACTCGTTGGCAGAAAGTCCTGAGTCGGATTTCATGTCAGCAGTTAATGAGTTTGTTATTGAGAACTTGATGTCACCTAATCCCATAAGTGATCCCACAAGCCCAGAGATGATGGTGGAGTCTCTTTACTCCTCTGTCATTAATGCAATCGATAGTAAGCGTATACAGGACACTACTACACTTGAGAAGGAAAATTCAAAGATTGCAGTACTCAAGCTGTCATCAGACAGGTACCGTTCTGCTGCGGAAGAGTCCCAGAACAATTTGAGGAAAGTTAAAGAAGACTTTTATCACTTTCGAGGTCTTGTTCTGAAAGAGCAAAGAGACTTTGGATTAGCCCTGAAAACAATGACCATTGAGGTCCGAAACACACTCAACAGTGTCAGATACTGTCACGAGGAGGAGCTGAGAGAAATGCAACAAACCAATCTCCAGAATTTAAAGGACGATCATGAAAAGCAGATACAAACTCTCACGGAAGAGTTTGAAGGCAATCGGAAGATTGTTCGAGATGTCCAGAGAGCAATGCTAGAATTGGAGGGGCTCGTGGAGCGCAAGGAGAAGGAAATATCCCAGCTGGAGAGTGAGAGGGAACACTCTATGCAAGAACTTCAAGATCTTCACAAGCAAACTGTGCAGGACCTTGAGGAGAAGATCTTGAAGCAAAGTGAAGAACTGAAAGCTACATTGCTGTCCAAGGACGAACTCGCTGGGCAGCTGGAGAACCTTCACTTTGAGATCGAGCACAGCCAACAGAAAATCAGACAGGAGATGGAGAAGGCAGAGAAGGTGCACCTTCAGGAACTGGAGGCACGGTTGAAACAACAACATGAAGCAGAGCTGGAATCTCTCAGATTGGAAAAAGAAAGTGCACTTGACAAACTTGTCCAGAAGAACCTGTTGAAGCTAAGAGATCTGGTGGATTCCCATTTTGCTGAACTCAAGGAACGCGAGGGACGCTTGAAAGACTTGGAGGCTCGCATCACAGAACTTGCAGATGCCCGCTGCAAACTGGAAGTGGAGATGGCTCTTAAAGAGGCCGAAATGGAGGACATGGGACTCCAGTACGAGGAGGCCAAAAGTACCCAAGAGGAGGTGTTGAGAGCGGAGCTTACTACCCAAACAGCCACCTTGCAATCGCAGATTGATATGTTGAACCAGCAGCTCCAGCAGAAGAACGAAGACTACGAGGTGGGCCTGGCCGAGCTCCGAGCGCTCATGCGGTTGGAGAAGGACCACTGCATCTCTGAACTCGTGGATCGGCATGAAGAGGAGAACACCGTGCTCCGCCAAGAGTATTCAGCACTCAAGCAGAAGTCGCAGGAGGCGGAGAAAGACTGCGAAGAACTAGTCCAGAAGATCCAGCGCGATCTCCAGGACCAGTTTGATGCCTTACAGAGGGAAAAGGAGGATGAGCAGAGGGCTTTCCAGGAGAAAGAGCAAGAGCTTAAGACTGTTATCGGAGACCTGCAGGCAGAAAACTCACTACTATTGGGAAGAATGGAGCGGGAGAGGGTGGAGGCCCTGCAGAGAGCGGAGAAGGAGAAAGAGGAGGCAGTCAAAGCTGCATTACAAGAGGCCTTAAGAGACTTTCAACTCCAAAAAGAGGAGACTGAGACAAGACTGTTAGGACAAATTGAGCTACTTGAAAATCAGCTCAAAGACAGACAATCCACTGACACGTAAGTAAATGCAAGTTTTCTAATCAGACGTTCCCACAAAAATCATTCTAAGATTCAGATTTAAAGCGCACAGCTGTTAAATTATAAATGGTGCTTAATTGCTAGCAATTGGTGTGGCTGTGAAACAGAAGATATTTTGAAAAATGTTTTAGTTTTTATAATGAAAGTCAATGGAGCCCAATGTTAATTCTTTTGTGTTCCATGGTAAAAAGTTATTCACACAGGTTTGGAATGACGTGAGTAAATAACGACAGAATTTTCATTTTTTGGATAAACTTTCCTTTTAAATATTAACCTAGGTGTTCAGTCCACCTTAGGCCTTAGACAGTATCTATATATCCAAAGTTGCACATTTTGGCTGGTGGATGAAAAAAAGATGCAGTTATCTCTATTTGAAAATATTTAAACAAACAATCAGGGAAGGAGGAATAACAGACATATTAACAATAATTTAACAGTCTGTTGTAAAGAAAGAAAGAAATACACACTTAAAGATATTTTCAATATAATATATTCCTGTAATGGCAAAGTTGAATTTTCAGCATCATTACTCCAGTCATCAGTGTCACATGATCCTTCAGAAATCATTCTAATATGCTGATTTGATGCTGAAAAATATTAATTTATTTGAAAAAGAAAATCTTTTTGACACCAAACTGGTGAATTTTTGGATGAGCTCTTTTGACTTGGGCAAGCGCCCAGAACATTAACAATCCCATAGCAAACACCCACAACATCTTAGTATTGTTTCAGGGAGTTTTGCAAAATCGAGTACAAAAAATTGTTTTTAATGTGGTTTTGTTATTTCTGTTGGTTTGTTTGATAATAACCCCAGTTTCTTGATGATTTAGTCATGAAAAACTCAATAAATCTTACACTTTTGTGTGAGAGAAGCATCTGCCGAGGACACAAATGAAATTACACTGAAACAATGATGCTCTAGTCCATTAAAATGAAAGCTTCTACCTCTAACTTTACTGTTAATTAAAAACCGAAAACACACACAAGCTACATGCATTCACTTACTCTTTCTGATTTCATTCACTCTTGTGAATAATTAGCACATCAAAAAGAACCAACAAAAACTGTGAACCGTTTCATTAAAACATTTCTTAAGTAGAAATTAGCTAGAAATTTGATAACCCTGTTACATGTGCCTGTAAAATAGGGATTAATTAAAAACAGAAAACAGATTTGTGTTCAAGTCTTACACCAATCCCAATAAATTGGAGGTTTTTGAATATTTATTTATTTATTTATTCTGGTGACTGTTTTAACACTTCAGAAAAACTGGGTTTTGCCAAGTGGTTAAAACTCTAAGCTAGTAATAAAAGGTTGCAGGTTCAAACCCTGCAAGAAGCAAACAATGAACCCCTATTGAGCTCTAGAAAGAGACTAAATTGTTGCTGTTTACTTCATTAACACATATTCCTGTCTTATATTCAATAATTAATCATTGCACAACATGCAAGAAAGGTTCTTCAGAATCTAACAACTTGCTCAGCTTATGAATTAGCATTGTGTTTTAGAAGGAAGCATCAGCTAAATGACTGCTCTGAAGTAATTAATGCAAAGTCAGGTTGATCTCCAGTATGGTGAGGTCAATTCTCACACCTGCTTCTGTGTTTCAGAGTGGGACCTACTGTAGAAAATACAGAGACTGGTATGGAAACCAGTGCTGCATTGTCACTGGACAGTGGCCAGTGGACCGAGGAAAGGGCATCGCTCCTGGTCAAACTAGAGCTCCTGGAACGCACAAAGAACGAGGAGATGCAGAACCTGAAGACCTCGCTCATTGCTGAGCAGCAGGTTAGCAATATAAAGAATCTGGACTACAAGTAGTGAATAAAGCTGATGTTTTTTTGCCATTGCAATTCAAAAGTTGGCATCTTACATTCTGTACATGTCTTTTTATACTTATTAATATTAAAAATTCAATTAAATGTTTTTGAGGATTTAAATGTCACCAAGGTAAGATATCTAACCAGCTGACTTCATATTAAATGGCTGACTAAATTAATGGCTGACATTAATAATAATACAACACTGGATGAGGAGTTAAAGTTAAACAGTATTTGTTTCCATTGTGTGCCATTATTTTCCAGCAAAAGTGTGTATTCAATATAGCTATCATGGACTTGCATAATTCAAATTAATTGAATTTGTATAGCAGCTGTATATTTTCCAGCTATTATTAAAATGTAAGAACCTAGTAATTTGTTTGCAAAGAAAATGTATGAAAAATATTATAATTTGTAGCTGGGAAAAAAAAAACAAGGCCGATGTAAAGCTGTTGAGGGGATATTGATATCTAAAATATTGTTGCCATGGCAACGTGTCAAACTTGAATATTCTTTTCTGGTGATTTTGAGGCAGATAACATGCTTAGAATTGAATGAAACTCAACACACATATCAGTATTAATTAAAAATCTGAACTGGCTGAAAATGTAGGTATTGTAACATTTTTGATCTAAAAACCTATTAAAATGTCTTTAATGTATTATAAATGTACCCTAAAATCTCTTGTTTTAATGTACTGTTCACTTCTAGACAAACTTCAATACTGTTCTGACCCGGGAGAAACTAAAGAAAGAAAGAATCATCAGTGATCTCACCGAGAAGCTCAAAAACTTGGCACAGCAACAAGAGAAAGATAAAGGTATAAAAACATTTTATTTTTTCATACAATTTTAATAAATTTTCACTTGTTTTCCAAACATCTGTACTTCACCGAAATGGTCAGTGCAATCAATAAATGTTAAAAAAGGACCACTCATGGTCATTGTGCTGTGTTTTGTTGTTTTCCTGAAGACCTGATCGAAACGCTTTCTGAGGACCGTGCCTCCATTCTTCAGGAGAAGAAGCAGATGGAGGAGGAACTCAACCGTCTGCGAAGCACCGTCCTCGTCTCTTCAACCTTCTTTCCGCCCAATCCCATCCCAGTTGTCATGGAAGCTCACGGCGCCTGTGGCCCCGCCCATGTGGAAGTCCTCTTGCTGTCCACCCCTGATCCAGAGAGATTGGCGTCCGTGGCTGCGTTCAAGGACGAGGAGAGGGTGGAGTCAGCCGTGGAGGCCAGCATGATGACAGTGCAGTAAGCATCTGGGCTGAAGTTCACTTGTGACACACTCACACTAGAGCTAAATTAATAAACCCTGAAAAACTGAACTGGCTCAGTTTAGTCAAAAGCACGCAGAGTGAATGTCTTTGACATTATCCACAAGGTGGTTTGAAATTATTAATTTCATTCTAGCAATACAAAAACCTGTTGTTGGCCTATGTTCTCACTCAACAGCATTCATTTCTGTAAAATAATAAACCTGCTAAAATACTGCACGACTATAGCTGAATGAGCTGTACGAATACACTTGATTTCACATGCTCTTGTAGCAACAAAATCAAAGTTTTGGAGGGATGAGGTTTGTCTTAGTTAAAAAGTTTTGGAATAGTTACATAGAAGGTGATTTTTGTTTAACTCCCAAAATACACACATTTACATGTCAAAAACATCTGTTTATTTTCCTCAATAAAAAATAATTTTTTTCTCTAAAATATCTTATATCATAATTTTGTTAGATCAGAACATAATTGTGCTAGATTTAATAATTTCGTAAGTTTTATAGTTTGTAGTCTTTGAACTGAATTAATGCTTAAATTAATGTTTTTATAGTCAAACTTCTCCAAAGTTATTATAGATTTAGAGATGTTTATTTACAGACAGACTTATTTGAAAAACAAATGATATATTATCTAATTATAATATTAAAGCATTTTAATACTACTACTACTACTACTACTACTAATAATAATAACAACAGAATGAAGTTCATATGTTTTTAAGTTTTGAACAAAATTAGTTATGTTAGGTATTAGTTATATATTATTAATAGACTTTTTGTAGTCAATCTACTAATTTATTCTAGATTTATAAATGTATATCTACAGACAGACTTATTTAAAAAAAATTATATTATAATATATTAAAACATTTTAATAATAATAACAAAGTTAGTTAATAGGTTATATAGTTTGTAGTTTTTGAATAAAATTAGTCATTTATATGCTTTTTGTAGGCAAAAATCTACACATTTATTCTAGATTTATAGATGTATATGTAAAGACAGACTTATTTGAAAAATTATATATTATATAATTATTGTTTTAAAATATTTTTAATAATTAATTTCTAGTTTGTAGTTTATAATAGAATTAGTGATTTATATGATTCTTGTAGTCAAAGTCTACAAATGTATCATTAACACACACACATATATATATATATATATATATATATATATATATATATATATATATTTTTATTCTTTTTTTTTATATGTCTATATGTCTA